>NC_080633.1:69862454-70164121 GCF_027579445.1 Ammospiza nelsoni
CTGATGGAGTATAGTCCAAAGTTAAGGTTTCAAAAGATCTTCCAGGAAGGTGGTGTATCCTGACATCTGATAGCAAGAACAAGGAACAAGAAAGTGGTTTGAGTTATGCAGGTATCTGCTGGATCATCTTTAAACATAACATATAACATTTAGTAGAAAAGCTCATAGTCATTTGCTCGTAGGACTTTAGCTGTCATCAAATTTCTCTTTTTCCTACAGTCCTCTAGAACTTTGCATCGGTGACTCTCGGTTTCTGTCACTTGTTGGTGTGTTGGTGCACACTTGTTAAGCCCCTGGAGGTGAACAGTCATAACAGATAGGCTGATCTTAAGGGGGTTTATAGTGCTCTAGCCTAGTTAAGGTAAGGAGGAAAATGTAATCACATTTTTAGAGGAAAGCCAAGTCAGGCTTTGATTTTGTTCTGCTGGTTTCCTGCTGCTTTGTCACAAGGGAAAAACTCTACAAGCAAATAGTGGCACTTGTGGGAGGTGGAAGGAAAAAATGGAGGAACTTTCAGGAATTGTGTAAGTTTCCCAAGAAAGACACAGTGAGGTAGAGTAAAGGCTTTGTTCTGGAATTAATGAGAGGGCAGAAAAGATGGCTAATATTGTGTGCAATCAGAAAGGTGAAAGGAAAAGGACACTTACTTGGAGAATTACATTGACTATTGTATCTCAGTGCACCAAAAAGGTCCCCAGAACACAATAATGAAAACATGACGAAACTGATGGTTCTGGTCCAAAGTGAATACACAAACCAGCTGCCAGTGAGCTGCACTTGACAGGCCAATGGTTAGAGCAACTTTCCGAAATTGTGGAGCAGGAATATGAGGAAGGAGCATGGATGCATTGGTAGAGAAAATTGGGCCCGATGCTGTTCAATATCCTCATAAGTGATCTGAATGATGAGATCAAGGATACCCTGATGAAACTTGGTGATGACACCAAACTGAGAGAGGAAGTGGACACTTTGGAAGGGAGAGCCACCCTACTGGATAGATTGAAAGAACAAGTGAACAAGAACCTTATGAAGGACAAGTGTAATACCTTGTTTCTTAGAAAACATAATCCAGGACTGTATCACAGATTGGAATCTACCCAGAGCCGGGGTTGGTCCTGGTGGACAAACAGCTTGAGAAAAGAAGGCTCAGAGAGGACTTTATCACTGTGTCCCAGTATTTATTGGTTGGCTACAAAGAAGATGGAGACCCCCTTGTAAGAGGAGTCATATGGAAAACATGAGGGGTAATGGGTATAGGTTACTCTTGGGGAGATTACTATTGGTCACAAGAGGGAAATGTTTCCCAATGAGAAGCATCAAGCATTGGAATAATCTCCTCAGGCAAGTGGTGGATTCCCCAACACTGGATGCTTTCAGGAATCAGCTGGACAGAGTGCTGGGCCATCTTGTCTAGACCATGCTTTTGCCAAGGAAGGTTGGACCAGATGAGACTTGAGGTCCCTTCCAGACTTGGACTCTGAGATTCCATGGTAAGGTTTAGGACTTACAGACTTGGGCTACGTGAGCCCATGCTGACTTCCAATGTTCTCCTGAGCAGAACCACTTGGTACTGATATTTTATATTTTAAACTCCTGCCCATGCAGAGAGGTGAAAGGAACCAACAACCTCTGCTCCCTTAAGCTCTGAGGAGCTTCATGGAATTGCACCAAGGTGAACAGTTTTTCTCAGTTCTGCAGGTATAACATCAGATCCTTTGCTCGTGCTCTTTAGTGGCACCAACAACTATCCTCACCCCAAGGCACTGGAGGTATCTGTGACCTTCTTTGAATGGCTTCTGTGCTCTGGAAATGTGAGTTAGTATTTTGAAGTGTAAATTTATAGACTGAGAGTTGCTAAAAGGATCCTATTTGATCTCTGGCGAGTGTCAAAATAAGAGAACATGATTCCAGGGGACCTTTGAGGGAAGAGGAAAGAATTGGTCCCAAGCAGAGCCCTTTTAATATGAATTTCCAAATGAGCCTTGGGCAGCAATAACGATGTTCTTGAGTTCTCTGTCAAACACTTTTTTTTCCCTAATGAGGACAGCCTGTCCTGCTGCTTCTCCAGTACTCTATGATATGTTCCTCATTTGCCTTACGATAAATAAACACCAGTCTTGGAGCTTTCCCAGAATCTACATGACAGGAATTTATCTGACTGCCTGATGTGGAAGCACACACCCATCCCAGACATGGACTACCTAGGTACTGGTCTCTGTCATACATTGCACACTAAATGGATATTGGTCTAGGCTGGAGTTTGGATGGATTGGGAACAACATCACTGAAGCTGTGTCCTGGGACTGCTGTCAGTCATAGGGTGCTGTCAGTGCTGTGGTGACTTGGAAGTTACTGTGGCAGTAAAGTCCTTGCCCCAGAGATGCCTCAGAAACCCAATCCATCTGCCATTTTATGTGGAGCATTTACTGTTACTCAAGAAGTTTTACTGTGTCAGCAGGGAATTTTGCTTGCATCCCCTTAAATGCTGCTGTCTGTCCTTTTAAAAAAGTCTTTTAAAAAGTCACTGCCTTGCAGCTGTGGAGGGAAACCTCATAATTCACAGCTGCTGGGGCAGTGTAGCAGCAGGCAGCCCCTGGCACTGGCAGCACTGGGAATGTCTGTCCCTGTGCAACAGGCAGCTCCTGGCCTGCACACTTTGTTCCCAGCCAGCAAAGAGGGGGGATCCTCCCCAGTTCAGGGACACCAGGATCTGACTTTTGGTGCTTTGAGTAGCAGTTTAAGGCCACCAAATGGTCATTTCTTTCCTTTTAAAAATTTTTTCCCCTTTCTCAAGGCAGCCAGCTGCAGTACCAGTGTGGGAGAAAGACTCAAGTAGCAATAGAAAGGTGTAACATGATTTTGCTTTACATAGAGATGCAACGAGATTTCATCTCACTTCTCATATCACCAATAAATTCTCCCATCTGCAAGGACTAAATGAAAGAAAAGGGCTAGAAAAAAACTTCAAAACAATGTAGCACATTTGACAATATGCTTCTTACAGCAGCCAGTGACTTGTGTCCTTCTGGACAGCAAGAACTGGGGAGCTCTGCAAGAGGACTTTGAAGGCCTTTGTAAGGTCTGAATATGCAGAGGTGAGCTGTCCCACAATGGGCCTGAGGTGCTGCAATAAAACCAGTGGCAAGGTATTCATACCATCTTGCTGGGACCAGTAGCCCATGGTGCCTTCCCACTCAGTAACAGCCAAAATTGCATTTGCTATAAACAAGCATAACAGACATCTGGGTTTTTTAAGGGCCAGTGTATTTATTGACCCAATCCACAGCAAAAGGGAAAAAAAAAAGAATTATGTAACAAAATGAGTAATGCTGAGTGGGTGAGGGAATTTCTTGGTGTTTTCTAGCATGCAGCTACCTTCAGCAGAAGTGTGTGTGGCTGAGCTTTCATCACTGACAATGTGAAAAAAAATATTTTGCTTCAAAAGGGAAGCATTCCCCCATGCTAGTAAGTCACCCTTCAGAGCATCCTTCCTGTTCATGCTAGCCATGAGTAGCCATGCATGCAAAGATCTCTTCTTTTTCACCACTAAAAAAGAGCTGCCTGGTACAAAAGTCAATGAAAGAGGCCATCCAGGCAGCATCAGCTGTCAACAGTCACTGCAGCTGTTCAGGCCTCAGAAGGCATCGGGGGCCTGCATCAACTGCCGGGCAAAATTAGGAGAATTTTCAGAGTTTTCCTGAGATAGAGTGAAATAAAGCCAAGCAGGCAATGTGTCTCATAAGGAGAGTATTTCCCATGCCACTGGAAGGAAGGCAGCAGCTCTCTGCCATTGAAAACTTTCCCCTCTACCTCTGTAAGTCTGCCCTTGGTGGTCCCAGGTGCTGTTCCACCAATGGGACAGTTGTGGATACAGCACTGCACGTACCATGGCCCTTCCTTTTCCAGTGATACCAAAAGCTGCTGTGATCTGGGGTAGAGAAAGGTGGGAGGAGATGTAATACTGTATCATCATTTTATTTCACATATGAATTTTTCTGGGAGATATTTCCAAAAGCAGCCAAGTCTCTTTGTCTGAAGTGTCCACCATGTCACAATGCTGTGGAGTTTCCTCCTGTCTTCGGACAACATTTCAGCTCTTATGAATTTCCCCTCACATTTAGCGGGTTTATCCTCCATCACCCAGGAGGATAAGGTGCAAAAGGTGCCAAAGCTGCTTTGGGCTGAAAGATGCTGATAACCCAGGAGAGACGGGTTACTTCAAGCTTGTCAAGTGCTCTCCGTGCTCTCATTCCCTCTCATTCACAGAGGTACCTGCCAAGGAGGACTGCAACACAGATGTCCCAGTTGTCACAGGACTGCAGAAGGATGAATTTCCTCCTGCAGGAAGGATCTTGCATTAAAGCCCCTGCCCAGGACAGCTGGCAGTGGAGAGCTTTGTGGGGCCTGCTGATTCAAGGGCTAGAGCTGAAACTACTGAGCATCCAGTGGTTCATCTGGCGTTGTGCTGTAAAGTGGTTTTTGGTTGGATTTGCTGCTACATGTTTTTGAAAACTTTTAGAAAGCCTTCACTAGTTTATGTTCGTGCTAGACTGATCACTGATAGCAGGAGAAATTCTGACTTGCTATCCTCTGTTCTTGCTCTCCACCGAAATCCTTGTTTACAAAAACCTGTTTCCTTTTAAATCATTCTCCTGCACATCTAATAGGGTCGAGCTGCTTCTTTTCAAAGTGAAATACCACGGTACATTCATTTAGGGCTTGATTGCTCACTCCCTGTAGATCACAGCCAAACTCACACTGCACCCCTGTGAATGATGAAGCAGGTCTCTCAACACAAAAATGTAGACATGTTTTGTTCCTGCCTAAAGAAGAGCAGTAGATAAATGGGTTTTTCTTTTTCTTTAAATACTTTAGGTTATAGCCCTCCTTGCTCACTAAGTATTTTTCCTTTGGGGCTCTGGGTTCCTCTTTTGTCTATCAGAAAGAAGAATGTAGCAAACTGCTAGACCATCACCACCTCCTTCTCACAACGATCTGCATGTCATCACCATCTGTTCAGTAAATCAGGGCTGGGGATTTACCCCTTGCTAATCAAGACAGGATGAAACCAAATTATGTTTGAAATGGTGAAGCCCCCTCCACAGTGTTGCATGTGCCCCAAGTGTGCCACTGGCAATCCTCCCAGTTTCTTTAAAGCAGGGAAATCCTAGTGGCACCCACATCAATGACTTTTGTGGAACTTCCCAAGGCTCACTTCCACCTGAGTTCCTTTCTCTATCATTTTAATTCCTGCTTTGCACTGCTTTTCAGAAAGATGCTCCAGTTCAAAAGGACAGAAACCCCAGACAGTTTTAAATTTAATGGACGATTGTAGTAGGCAGCCGGAGCAGAATGGATGATACCTATGTAGTATATATCTTGTGGGTTTGTTTTTTTCAATATTCAGTGCTTAGTTTTTAGTGAGTTTTCTTGCTGTGCCACCCTAATCCCTCCCCTCTCCAAGTAATTTTCTTTTTTAACAGAGGTTCTTGCAGCTCACTTCCTTGGAAGTGGAACCTCAACTCCATGATTTACAAAACCAAGCTGATCTTTTGAACCCAGTAAATTATGTGAGTTTAAATTTAGACAAAAAGGAACCCAAGCACATTTCTTACATTTCCTGGTATGAAAGCTGGCAACAATTGGTTAAAGTATTTAAAGTGGTTGTACATGCAGCCTCCCTTCCCCAGGGCATGGGGCTCTCACAGCGTCCCAGGGTGTCCAGCACTTGGAGTGTCATCCAGCCACAGACTCTTGACAAGCTCAGAATGTGCCAGGAATCAAACAATGTGTCAGCCCACAGTGCTCAGTGCTCCCCAATTCCCTGGAAACTCCTTCCTTGCTGGAGGACTGTATTTAAGACAGTGATCCCGGGGGTATCCCAAGCAAGACGCACAGGTGACAGCACTCCTGTCACCAGCTCTCTGTTTGTCCCACAATAGTCAGCTTGGCCCTCTCCTTGTGTGCCCCACAGCTTGGAAACAGGCTCCAGACATGGAATGTGTCCAAGGCAGGAATTCAGTCTTTACCTTGTTATTTGCTGTAATAAATCACATTTAGATCAGGTACCACCTCTGGAGCAGTCCCACTTCTCCACTACAGTGAGAGTCCATCCCTAGTTTGGCCTTACTTCTGTGATCAAATTGCAGTAAGTGTTTTTTTGTCGGTGCTCATCATATTTGGGATGTCTTTGAGAGCAGTCTGTAAACTGCCTTTATGGGAAATACTCTGATGACACAACATAGCTGATGAAATTTGGTCAGGTGGGCTGTTGGCCTGAAGTTCTTACCTGTCACTCCATCTTTTTACTGCAAATAAAGAAGGATGGACATGAAAAAAAAAGATAAATGCTCTAATTTGGATTTTCCTCTTCCACTGGATGAAGGGTAGCACAGGTTCTCAGGTGAGCTGGACCTGTTGCTCCAGGGCATAGGGGACATGGCCTCACATCTCTGGCAGAGGACCATGATTCCCTCCATGACAGCAGTCCCTGGCAGTCCTTGCTAGCTGCCCTGCAGAGATGGAAGGCTCAGATTATCTGAGTTAAGGGAGAGGTTGCTCTCAACAGCTCCTGGCCTGCATCAGGTGCTTTCCTTTTTTTTTTTTTAATTTGAAAACTACTTAATTTTTTTTTCTTTTTCTATAGTTTTCTTCTTTTTTTTTTTTTTTTTCTACTTTAGATTCATGACTGCTGCTTGCTGATGAAAGTAGCTGGAATACCAAAGGTTGAAATACTCTGGGGAGGTGGGTGGGCTGTTCAATCAGGAGGCAAGGAGCCTCCTTCCTTGAGGAGCAGGAAGTCCATAAACATTTTGCTGTTGGTTTTCAGAGGTGAAAGTGTCAGCCCAGGGTTTCCAAGCTCTTGGCCTGACATCTGGGCCCTGGGGAAGGGCACCACACTGCTTGTGTGCCACACTGGTTGGGTGTGCTTGCCAACTTCTTCTCTCCAAAGGAAAGCCGCAGAATAGCATTTTTATGTGATGCTAATTTGCAGGTTTTTCTAAAAAATAGATTTTGCAGTTAATGTATTTTCCCATCTTGCAGTGGACTTGGCCAGTGCTTGGTTAACAGTTGCACTTGCTGATTTTCAAGGGCTTTTCCAAGGTAACTGAATCCATGATTCTGTAATGACTTAGGAGTGAGGACAGGTGGTGAAGGGCTCTTTCAGTCCCATGCACAGGTTGATGTACAGAGGCATGAAAGCAGCCTAATGGAAATTGGTTTGAAATATTGTTGGCTATGAAGGAGAGGGGAAGTACAGGAAAAGAAAACAAAACATCCACCAAATCCACCTAAAATAATGTCAGCTGGGCTGTGAGGCTCTTCTGCTTGAAAGGTATAACAATTCTTGTCAGTTTGCTTTGTTTCTAGTAGTTTAAAATATCTCTGCAATTAGCATTATGGAAAATATATATCTGACTAATACTGGTTTAGGAGTCACTATTTTAAATGGAGGAACTGCAAATACCCTTCCAAAACGAGAATGCAGCTCTTATGACACCAGGAGTTGAAGTTGCTACAATAAAAGATGCGTGAAATTGTTTTTTATTTTTGTTTGAATCATGTTAGACTGCTTGCAGAGCAGGTGCTTTGCTCGAATAAACCAAAGTAATCAGAAATCTGCCCCGAATTTCCACAGTGTCTCTGAATTCATTCAATTACATCCACAGACATGTTTCTGATGTATGAATCACTTCTGAACTCAACGCCATGCCTCAGAGCTGCTGACTGAAGGGTGGTGTTGTGAGGCTTTAACAGTGCCCCTGTTTGGGTCCGAGCTGTGCTGCTGCTTTGGGCCATGGAGGGCATCATTCCACAGGGACTTGCAACCAGGGATTGGCAAGGACTTCTGAGGGATGAAAGCCCCATGGTAGAACCTGTGCCACCAGCAACCTCCATCTCGGGGAACAGATTTGGGACAGCTAAAGGTGTACACAGGTAGCTGTGGGCTTTCCAAAATACTTTTAGGAGCTTAATGCACTTCTGAAAATGCTTTTACCAATGTCATTTGTCAAAGGGCTTCAGCCCAAGGTTTGCTGGGCTCCTGAAGAGCCCTGGTCTGGGTCTCCACTTGAGAGGAGACATCCTGCTCACTGGTGGGTCTGCTCCGGGCTGCAGCCACAGTGCAGAGGGCCAGACCTTTACTGGGCACCAGGAGCTGCCCCCATGAGCAAACTCCAAGGTGCAGATGGAATGCCAGGACAGCCAGGACAGCCAGGGCAGCCAGAGCAGCCCAGGGCAGCCCAGGACACTCCAGGGCAGCCCTCCCAGCCCAGGAAAGCCCTCCAAGCCCAGGGCAGAGCAGTGCCACAGAGTGGGTGCCCCTCACTCCCCTCTGCAGGTTCCTCTTCTGCACCGTGGAACTCCCCCTGTGCTGATGCCCGAGGGAGGGGATTTCTCGGTGTCTGGTGCAGAGGGAGCCCCTGAACAAGCCACAGTCCAACAAAAGGTCTCTCCTGCCAGACTTATAGTCCCTGGCATACAGGGGACAACAGGTTCCTGTTTGGCTTAGGGACTGAGTGCACCCAGTGGTATTTTAGGGAGACAGGAGAGCCTTTGTACCCAGAGAGGGAGGGAAACCTTCCTGAAGGAAAGGAGGAGTAAACTGCTGGATGCAAGAGCATTTAATATGTGTCCTCCATGGCTCTGCACTGCCCCTTTCTGTAGGGACCCACTTCAGAGAGCTGCTCTGACACGACATCTGTCTCTCTTTGCTTTTGTACCTTGTGTGCAAGTCCCAGGTGAGTCAGCTGGGACTTCAGAGGGGTTTGGTGAAAGCAGAAGCCATCTTTTTGTGCACTGAGGGCTTGTTAGAGACTGTTGAGAAGAAACAGTCACTTTTCCTGGCATGCCTTTAGTCAGTGTGACCTTAAGAGTGTGAAAAACAGGGGGCCCGGCAGCGACTGCCGTGGTTAAACAGCAGCAAGAGCATTTTCACAAGAGGACTTCAGGCATTAACTCAAAAAACTTCCATGAAGGCAGCAGGGCTTTTTGGTAAGGTTTGAAGAGTCAGACACTCGCAGTGGTGTGGAAAACACCAGAAATGGATGAACAGGCCAGGCTGTTGTGCTTGCAAGGCTGGTTAGGGAGGAATAGTCTCTTGGGATATGCAAAAACCACCCAGAGATGCAGCATTTAATGGGGACACCACAGCTGAGGTATTGATCAGAGCTTTCTACTTTGCAGACCAAAACTGTGGTCCTACATATGTCCTACATATCTTACTCATGAGAGGACTGATTTGCAAAGGCCGAGTGTGCATGTAGGGGTCTGGCTTTAATCATCTCCTCTAACATTTAGGCAACTGGAGACAGTTTTCTAATAGAGTTCTTGCTGCAAAGCAACCAAACTCCCAGCTAGGTAATTTCCTACATAGGTACTCTCTGGGGATTTTATGACTGACTTTATCTTCTCTTGACATGCAACTTACCTACCTCTCCATCTATACATGGATTTCTTTGGGCAAGAGCAACTCTTTTTTCTTTTTAATTTTCTCCAGTATTTGAGAAAGAAGGTTTTTATTTTTCTCATGAAGGATTTGACCTAGTGCAGGTCCAGTCTGCATGTTTCACCCTGGTCCCAAATTTCCTGGTTTAAAAACCACAAAAGAGAAGACATGAGAAATGTTCCTTTTACACTGATATATTTCAAGATGGTTTTATACTTAGTGAAATTTTATCTGGCACCCTGAGCACCACACAGTCTTAACCCTGCAAATTGAAATTGGATTTCTAGTAAGTCTTTCAGATGCCATTTGGTAAAGCTGTGGTTACTTGTCTTGATTTATGATAGCAGTCACATCCAATATCAAAGAGGCGTTCCAATGTTCCAAGGTGCTTTGGCTCATGACTGAAAGGATTTCATACTGGCCCTACCAATGCTTTTTTTGGAAGATGGATGGTGTGTTACAGACCCAATACCTGAAAACGCCTGCACTTCTCACTTCTCCCTCCGAACGCGGCGATAATTACATTTAAATTTCAGAAGATGGCGTTGAAGATTTGCAATTAATATCCTAAACCTGCGGCGCAGCGCGGTGACAGATTCTGTGACCTGAGACGTTGCACAGAGAGGATGTGGATGGAAGTGCGCTGGGGACGTTAGAGCAGACCAAAACCAGAGTGTCGTGCCACTCCGACACACGTGCTTGAAACCCGAGAGGCGGCAGAGAGACTTTCATGCGAGCCCGGAGCTCGCTCCTACATCCACCACGGTGGGGCAGGAGGCTCCGAGGGCAGGCGAGCCAGAGGGTTCCAGCCCTGGCGCCTCAGGATGGGCTTTGCAGGAGGCAGCGTGCCCTGGGCCAGCGGGGAGGGAGCCGCTCCCGGGGGGCTGGTGGCTGTCCCCGGGGGGCTGGTGGCTGTCCCCGGGCTGGTGGCTGTCCCGGGGCTGGTGGCTGTCCCCGGGCTGGTGGCTGTCCCGGGGCTGGTGGCTTTCCCCGCTCCCGGCCGGGGCTGGTGGCTGTCCCCGGGCTGGTGGCTGTCCCCGCTCCCGGCCGGGACTGGTGGCTGTCCCCGGGCTGGTGGCTGTCCCGGGGCTGGTGGCTGTCCCCGGGCTGGTGGCTGTCCCGGGGCTGGTGGCTGTCCCCGCTCCCGGCCGGGACTGGTGGCTGTCCCCGGGCTGGTGGCTGTCCCGGGGCTGGTGGCTGTCCCCGCTTCCGCCCCGTCGGGGCTCGCTGCCTCCAGGACCGGCGCCGCTGGTGTTCCCCGATTTTGCCCCCCAGCTGATCACACCTTTCGGGCGGCCAAACACGGAGCGGGCTGGACGGGGAGAGCCCGAGCCCTGGGGGGAAGGAGGCGGGTGTGTGTCTCATTCCAGCCCGCGATCCGGGCCCGAGCAAAGAAGGGCTGGGGGGCAGAGGGTGCCGGCCGGGGGCACCGACCGGGCACGGCGTGGGCTGGTGCGCGGATGCCCCCGCGTCTCCCCGAGCATCCCGGGGGCCCGGCCGGCGCCGTCTAGGACGGTTCTGGTGGGTGTAGCGAGCTGGGTCTTTACAGGAAAATTCGCCCGGCTCTCACTGGTAGGAGTTTCCCTGGGCTATTTATGTACGTGCGTCTGTCTGTAAAGATTTAAAAAAACCCAAGCCAGCGGGGACGCGGAGGGCGCCGGGCTGCACGCCCGCCCGCCCGCACCGTGTTTACCAGCAATGGCTATGTGTCACTGCTCAGATGTTTTCCAGCTCGCCGAGGCCCGCTCCCCTTCGCCGGCTCCACCCCCGGGCCCGCCTCCCCCCACCCGGCACGACGCCCTCCATCATATAAAGAAACTTCCCGGTGCCGTCGGCCCAGTCGCTCCGCTCCCCGTCTCAGCAGCCCCCGCAGCCGGCGGCCCTGCCCGCTCCCGGCACGGTGACGGAGGTAAGCGAGGGGCGGCCGGGCCCCGGGACCCCCGGGCAGCCCCGCCGGCCTTGGCGCTCCGGGCGGGCCGGGCAGGGCGGGGTGGGCGGTGCGGGCTCCTCGGCTTCCCCCGGTGCGCGCTTCTCCTGTGGCTCCGTGTCGGCACCCGAGCGAGCCCGTTGCCTCTTTTTTTTCCTTCTTTCTTCCCTCTTTTATTTCTCCCCCCGCCTCATTCTATTTTTTCCTTAATTTAAAGCAAACGAAACAACACCCGCCCGTTATCTGCTCCCGAGGTGAGGGCGCGCACCGGCCCCAGCCCGGCTGGTTCCCGCTGCCCTCGGGAGGGACGCGGGAATGTGTGGGAGGGATGCGCTCCGTGCACAGTGAAAGGGGGGAAAGCGACTTTTTGGGGGTCATCTCACGGACTCCTGCGGGCTCCGCGCTGGGGAGCCGAGGTCCCGAACGCGCCCCATCCCTCGGACGCGCCATGTGCGAGGGAGATGCCGGGGGACCGCGTTCGGTGTCCGGGGGGATGCTGCCCCTCGGGGGAGTGTAAGGGGTGCGGAGCGGTGCTGCCCATCTGCCCGCAGTAGTGTGCGCCTGTCGGGCGAGGGTCTCGGAGCGGCTCCCCGTGGGTAGAGGCAAAGCTCTCTGGTGAGGAATCGCTTAATTTTGTTAGGTGTTGTAGGGGGGTGGAGTGGGAACCCACCAAATTATTTCGTGCATTTCGGGCATTTAAGCATTTTCGAGGTCGGTGAGGCAAACCTGACGCCAGGTCCCCATCCCTGGTGCCGGTGTCCCGGAGTTCGCACTTCCCGGCGCGTTCCCATCCCTGCGGAGCCGCGCCGCGCTCCGTGCGCGCCTGCGGGCGGCTCTGGGCCTCCGTGTGGTGGGCTGGGCTGGCAGCTCCCACGTCCCGCGGGACATGAGTGCCCTGATGCCGGGCTCTGTGGGCTGCTGCCTTTCCACTTTTAGGTATATGCAGCGCATAGATTTGAATGTTGCCATGTGTGCGTGCTGGGAGCAGTTGGAGGGGTAGATATGTATAGGACATCATGTGTTCAAGCGTGTCTTGCTGAAGTGAGCTTGTGGAAGCTGCTGTGGTGTTATAGATAGATGCCATAACTGGGTGTGAAGCCCTCTGAATTGTGTGCATGGCATGTCTGATAGCACATACGTGCACCATCATAGGCAAACCTATTTTAATGTGATTTTTAACTAGTTTTGTTGAAAAGTAAACTCCCAGTTGAACTCCCAGCAGGACAAGGGAGCTGTGCCTTAAGTCACTTACGACAAAAACTTCAACGACCGATGTGTGTTCATGCATAACAGCATCGGGACAGGGGGAAGTCTGTCAGAGTCTGCAGCACAGGCAGTGCCTGGGGAGGGCCGTGGGGGGCTGTGCCTGGTTTCCTGAGGCTCTGTACCGTGTTTCCCGGGGCCCCAGGGCCCCCAGCATGCCGTGGCTGCTGTTTGGCGCAGTGTGTGTGGCACCAGGGACTGGGCACCGCTGGTGGGGACTTAGCCCAGCGCTCAGCCTGTGGGTTGGCCTCTCCCCACATCCTACCCATTTCCCCCTCCTCAGCAGCTCCCAGAGAGCCAGTGCTTGGACCTGCTTGGAGAGGCCAGCTTGGTGGGGCACCCCGAACCCCCCCACCCAACCTGTGACAGGAGTGGCATGAACTTGGAGCCGGGCGAGTGCGGGATGAACTCGGTGAGCTGCGGCAATGGGAAACTGCGCCAGTGGCTGATCGACCAGATAGACAGCGGCAAGTACCCCGGGCTGGTGTGGGAGAACGACGAGAAGAGCATCTTCCGCATCCCCTGGAAGCACGCTGGCAAGCAGGACTACAACCGCGAGGAGGACGCCGCCCTCTTCAAGGTGAGGCTCAGCCTGGGCTGGGGATGGTGGAGCGCTGGCAGGGCAGGAGGGATGCTCCTCACCATCCCATCCTTGCCACCTGCCTCTGCAGGCTGCTTCTGCTGCTTGGCTGTGCTGGGCACTGCCTGGCTGTGCCCTGGTGTCCCTGTGTTTGTGGGAAAGCCACCGTTCCCCAGTTCTCTGTGTGGAGCTAAATGCTTCTGGGACCACAGCACATCTGTTTCCACATTCATTCCCCTTTCTTATGCCCACTAAACTGTTTTTTGTACCGTGCCATGCTGCTATTTTTTAGCCTAAACCTGTGCGGAGTAAATTCATGAACAATTCATGCCCATGTAAGCACACACACACATAAGCACACACACTGTATACTGTTTCAAGCATTATGCCTTGTACTTGATTATTTTTTTTCTTTTTTTTTCCTTCCTTTTTTTTTTTTTTTTTCCATTTTCCTGCTCTTTTGATTATCTGAAATGTTTCCAGGCTTGGGCTCTTTTTAAAGGAAAGTTCAGAGAGGGCATTGATAAACCAGATCCCCCTACCTGGAAGACAAGATTAAGGTGTGCTTTGAACAAGAGCAATGACTTTGAAGAACTGGTGGAGAGAAGCCAGCTGGACATCTCAGATCCCTATAAAGTGTACAGAATAGTGCCAGAAGGAGCCAAAAAAGGTAAAGCATCTCAAATTCCCTGTGTAACCGAATGTGAAAATGTCTCATTGCAAGCATATGAGGACTGAAGTGTGCTTTTCTGGCATGACCCTGCAGCCTTTTTAAGTCTTTTAAGGGACCAAAATGAGGGCTCAAGTGCAGCTTGTTCTGTGACTTGAGAGGCTGTGTCTGCAGGAGGACTGCTGGCGTTTGAGCTGGAGCACTGAGAGGGAGCCCCTGCAGGAAGATGCAGACAGGCGCCTGCACATCACTGCAGGAATTGCTCTTTTAGCTGGAGCCTCCCTGCCAGTTCTGTGTAGTGAGAGCCAAGCAGGCGGCTCAAGGGACAGGCAAAAAAAGCAAATAAAAATTGCATGCTGGATCTAGGTTCTGAATACAGGGAAGAGCAATTTTGGGGGAGACTGTAGGTAACTGCCTTGTGGGGAAAGAGCTGGGAGTGAGGGATGCCCAGCCTGCAGCCTCCAGGGCAGGGGCAGGGCCATGCCTCCTTTCCAAGAAGGCCCTGGTGCCAGGCAGGGCCAGTGAGAGGAAAGGCTTGGCATCACTGTGCACTAGGCTGGGACACACTGTGCTGTGGGGCACTGCAGAGCCCAGAGGGACAGGCTGCCCCAGGGGGGCCAGGGAATCCAGTCCAAGTGGGCTCTGGAAGGTATTTTGGTCCTCTCTCTGTTCAGTGGCAGGTTGTATGGATTTGCCTTTATTGTGCTGATTTCAGATTTCCTTAAGATGTGGTTGACATAATTTATTTTCATCCCTCTGCTGAACACAGGTGCAAAGCAGATCAGCATGGAGGAACAGCCATTGATGATGAACCATCCCTTTCCATTAACATCTCCTTACACTGCACTACCATCCCAGGTATGGCAATAGTTGAGTGTTTTGATTGGTGCCTCTACACTGAGCAGCACAATTTCTGTGCTATGTCTGTCCTTGCTGGGGGGGCTCTCAGGTTCTCCCTGCGAAGAAACTTCATTATGAGAACTGAGAAATTGAGAAGCAACTTTTCTAATGTCAGATGAGACCACAGGGCAATTGATTTCCCTTGGTGTTGTTTATCCCAGAGTAATAGCTCTTTTCTGTGGGACAGCAGCTCCTAGAGCACTGCCATTCTCTTGGTGCCAGATTGCGAGCACCCAATGAAGCCTTGCTCTTTCAAGCAGACATTTACCAGCAGTGCTTTGACTGCCTTTTGTCATTCCACTCCTCTTATTATTTACACCAGTGGGGAGAAACTCATTTGAGAGTCTCACTGGTGGCGGTGGCCAAGTGCCATGCGCGTAGCCTGGGCACAGCTCGGACCTCCATGGGCTTTGGCAGGGAAAATCAAGGAGCTGAGATGAGAAAGCTGATGCAATGCATAGCATTAGCTGTGACAGCTGCCTGCTGAAAGAATACCTCATTAAATCGAGTAGGTGCCGAACTACATGGTGCCCCACGAGCGGAACTGGAGGGAGTTTGCCCCGGAGCAGCCGCATCCCGACATTCCGTACCAGTGCGCCAGCATCCCCTTCGCCGCTCGCGGCCATCACTGGCAAGGGCCCGCCTGTGAGAATGGTAAGACACCCCTGTTCGGGGCTGCTTGCTGAGGCTGAACACCTGGAGGGACCCCAGATTCCTCAGGCTCGTTATTTGTGGCTTTGGAATTAACAGATGTGGATGTAGAGGAGTGCTGGGTTCCCTTGAAAGGGAGCCCCCTTTGTCCTGGCTCTTGCATCCGCTGCCACTGTATGTGTGGTGTGTGGGCTGTGCAGTTCTCTACATTGATAGAAATCAGCCCCCAAAAGTCCTCAGCTGTCTCAAAAGCCCTGAGCAATAAAGAAGGCAACCAGCCCTCACAAAAACCCCAAATGGGAACATATGTTCTTTAGCTTTTCTCTCTGATTTTGGACTTTGAGGCATACACCAGTGAGGTTTTCCCTCCAGCCTTGTGGGTTACACTGACATTATTCGCCCTAGGGGAAAGCTGGAATTATTACTTTATTTTAGTGCTGTGGCAGTGGGACAACTTGTCATGGATTGAGACTCTCTTGGGGCTGGTACAGCAGAAACAGAATAAAGGAATGTTTCCTTCCCCAAAGATCTCACAGTACCAGAGCCTAACACAATCATGGCTTTCCAAGCTCTGCATCTGTAGGAAAAGGCCCAGACTGTGAAAATTGGCTGTGCTGAAGCTTGCAAGAAATAAAACATAAGAGAAAGGGAACTGTGTGCTGTAGATGCTTGCAGGGTAACTCACCTGAGGATGCAGGCATTTGCTTTGTGAGGAGAACCACCTGGTTCAGAAGGGCAGGAAAGGATGGAAAGTAAGAAAGGACCCTTGGAGTAGGTGCTATATTTTCAGAGGGCAGCTCTCTCCTGGTTTTGATGCAGAGAAATATTTGGGTCTGCTAAAAAGTAAATACTCAGTGCACTGCAACTTTACTGGCAGTATATTGGAATTATCAGGCAGAATGTTTTGCTCTTTAGCTCAGTTATTTGCTAATAAAAAAATCAAGCAAGCAGAGTGAGCTCTGCCCTGAAGTACATCCTCTGCAGCACTTGCACACATTTGGATCCTTTGCTGAATTTGTAGGCTGTTGTTAGGGTTGATACTGTGTTTCTCACTGGGCTATAAAAGGCATCAAGAGATGGGTGGGTGTGTTTTATCCCAGTTACTCCAGCTCCTGATTGTGGTGAGTTTTGCCACTGGGAAAGGTAAAGTGTTCTTGTCTGCCAGTCACTTGCATCATCCTCCAAAGACTTTTATTGGCATTAATAAACAGGAAAAACATCAGTTTTCCATGGCATAATCCACCTACTCAAAGGCATCTGTTGGAACAGTTTAGTAGTTCTAAATAGTAGTTATGCTAATAAAACCCTAATAATCTTCTGCTGCACATTTTTCTTCACCTACATTTAAACAGTGTTAATCCCAGCTTTATTGTTATACCCATCATAAGTAAAGTTTTTTGGAAATATGGATTGTTTCATGCAGGCGACTTTTAAGAGCACTGTAGTCTAGTTAAAAATGTAAATTATTTCTTTAACGGAATAACATGTTAAATAAGGAAAAGGACAAGGGGGAATATAGAAGCACAAAGGGATTGTTTCATGCGGATCCAATTGAAAATATAGTCCGGGTAACATCTGGAGTGATTGGTAGAGTTGGCCTGCCTGGAGGAATTGGGAAATAGGGCCTTTTTAAGAAGGGGAAAGAGAGAGAGAGTTCCTGTTGGGGCCCAGGAAAACTCACTTTTGCATTGCTGTGATCTCTGCCCTAGCTTTTCCTCTAGGATTTAGGCCTCTGTCACTGACTTTTGTTTGTGAAAACAGGTTGTCAGGTGACAGGAACCTTTTATGCTTGTGCTCCTCCTGAGTCCCAGACTCCTGGCATCCCGATTGAGCCAAGCATAAGGTCTGGTGAAGCCCTCGCTCTCTCAGGTAAGGTCCACAACCCCCCAGGCTTCCTGGGGAGCTTGGCAAGAGACTCCCCCTTCTGCCTTGCTCAGGCACCATCTCTCCTTTCAGATTAAAGGATAAAAGAAGAAAAAAAAAGAAAGTTAATCCTCTTTAATGAGTGAATTTGGGTGTATGGTTGTAAGTTTGCTCTCCAGGATACTTAAGCACTTCCAGCCCCAGCTCCAAGGGATGGAGGTGGTTAAAGCTTATGGAAGTGCTTGGCTGGCTTGTGGTGTTAGTGCTGGGTTGCTTTGGTGAGACACCAAATCAGGCCTTCCCTGGGGAGTTTGGCAATTTAGGAGTGTCAGTGACTTCAGGCTCAGGGTTTCATTTGGGAGAACCCTCCCCAAAATTGGTAGTGCTTGTGGTGCTCCTGTTGGTGCCATCTGGCTTTGCTCTGCTTTGTTATTCCTGGTGGGGAAAAAAAATTACATTTGGGAAAGAAAAGGGAAGTTACTTCAGCCAGGTTTGTAGATGTCTGGATGCTGGGGAACTTTCTGAGTAATTCTGGGAAAAGGTGTGGGAATGTGCTTGTCATAGACAGTGGATAGACCTGTAGAGTGCTGCTTGGTGGGTTTCTTAAGTGGGATTGCTCTCCTGAGTCAGGGGCAGTGTGGGTGTGTAGATGTGTGTGTCTTTGTGTGTGTGTGTGAGCATACACTGTACACACATGTGGGTATTATATATATTTTTTCAGTGCTGTGTGAATTCATAGGAGTCAGCCAAGTGGACCAAATGGCCATTTGAAAGCAAGGCAGGGGATTTTGAGCACAGCCCTGTTGGAGCTGGAGCCAGCAGTTGCTTCTCTCTGGGCAGCTGAGTGCAGCTTTGCAGGTCTCCTGTGCAGGAGCCTTTTCTATGCAAAGTCTGGGGGGAAACACAGCTACTTCCTTGTTAAATCTGAGGAAGTGTACTGAGCCAGTGGGTTTAATTGTGACGTGAACTTGGAAAATGTGACCAACATCAACTTTTTCTGTGCAGATTTTTCCTTTTAAATGGAAATGTGAACTTGGTGGGATTTTAGTTCTACGAAATTCCCATGCATCAGTAGCCCTTTTAATAAGATGAGAGAACATTAATGCTACTGTGTCCCTAAAATTTCAGTATTTATATTATTTTTATTCTTTTGAATGATATGACCTTCTGGGTGGTGCTGACTGCTGGGCTCAGAAATCTTATGTAAACTTGTCTCTTGGCCTTAGCACAGATCTGAAACATTAAACATCCGTACTGATTTATCACAGGGATTGTTTTTTGTTTGTCTGTTTGTTTCTCCTTGTAGACTGCCGACTCCACATCTGCTTGTACTACCGTGAAATACTGGTGAAGGAGGTGACAACTTCCAGCCCTGAGGGCTGCAGGATATCCCATGGCCAAAGCTACGAGGTCAGCAGCCTGGACCAAGTTGTCTTCCCTTATCCAGAGGATAATGGCCAGAGGAAGAACATAGAGAAACTGCTGAGCCACCTGGAGCGAGGAGTAATCCTGTGGATGGCACCTGATGGCCTCTACGCTAAGAGACTTTGCCAAAGCAGGATCTACTGGGATGGGCCGATGGCGCTCTGCAGTGACCGACCCAACAAGCTGGAGCGGGACCAAACGTGCAAGCTCTTCGACACTCAGCGCTTCTTAGCAGGTAATTCCCACTGGGGCTTTGATGTCCTTTTGGAAATGTCACCTGTCACTGTCCAAATCAGCTTTATGGCAGTGCTCTTTTCATTCAAGTGAGAATTGCCCCTTGATGCTTCTGGGCCAATGCAGCCAAGGGGTGCTTGAATCCTGAGTAATCCTGTGAATTTCCCCTCTCTGCACATTCAGTGCCCCTGCACAGACCAGCAGGAGTCAGCTGAGGCTCAGCTGGTGACACCCAATCTCTCACATTTCTATATGAAGCATAAGGAGGAACCTAGCAAAATAGTTCTTCCATAAATTGACACAGAAAACTGGATCCTCATCTTGGTTTGCTAGTCTAAGTCCTGGATAGGTCTGTGGGATGCACTTGCACTCCTCTCAGCTTGACCCAGAGCAAGCCTGAGGTCTTGCCCTGAGTACACAAATTTCAGTAGCAAACCTTCTTATCAGTCTGTGCCAGTGTCTAAAAGATACCTAGGAATTCAAAAGGGTTTCACAAACTCTGGAATTTCAGGACTGCCTGATATTCCAAGCAAGGAGGTGTGTACCTCACCAGAGCTCTCTGAAAGGTCTCATTTTGCACCAGGCAGTGCAGAGGAAGCAGGGCAGTGCTTTAGGACAGTGCCTTCTCCTTACAGCCTGTGAAGGGAAGGGGCAAAGCTTCAACCCCACTTCCCAGCACACCTGCACAGTTAGAGAGAGGAGAGCTGTCCACTCAGAGGAACTGGTGGGAGGTGGTCACTGTCCCAGAGGACAGCTTGGGCAGCAGGAATAGATATTGGTCCTTTCTGGATATTTCTGGCATCACTTAGAGGTGAACTAAGTTGCTATGGTTTGGTGTGTTTCATTACTAGAACAGGGCATCAGCACTGGCATGACACTCACAGGAGAATAATGCCTTTCAAAATTAAAAGAAAACCCAACAAATGAAATCCAAATCATCAGTTTTAGCATACTTTATATTCCAAGGTTGACACGCTGTCCTAGAGAAACAGCCAAGAAAAAATTGCATTTAAAGAGAGAAATCTTATATAGATGTGAGAATTGACAGTTAGAAAGGGGAATTTGAGGTCAGGCATTGGGTTGGGCTTCAATCACATGCTAATTTAAAGATGTATAATTCTGTGCCTTGTGATGGTTTTGGAAATCCCTTTCCCTTTTCTCAGGTGGTTTTTTAGATGTGCTCTGGGTTCTTCCAAATGGTTGACAGGACATCTCTTTTTAGACACCCAACCCCAAAGATAAGCTCAAGCAATAGTTATTTTTCACCCCTCCTAAATTATGCACCAGTGCCTGTGCAAACCCAAGTGTGTGGTTGCAGTCACGGTCTGTGGCATGTGCAAAGTGAGTTTTTGCATGTGATGGTGCTCAGTGCAGTTTGGAAGTGAGTTGCCATGGGCCTGACACATCTGCTGTGTTAATTGAATGTGCTGGGGTCCCAGCCTGCAAGCAAACTCAGGGATTCCCCTACCCTGGGAAACTGGGACTCCCCTGGGAAGAGAGGCAGGTGATCTCTGCCAGGAGAGGGAATTATGAACAGCAGAGAAAGGGACAGATGCAGAAGTGCTATGAACCAGCCACAGTTCTTGGGGAACCACTGAGGAGCTGAACCCTCAATGCAAACTGCACTGGAGCACTGGGGCCTGGGCTGAGAAGCCTCTGCTGCTGAGAAAGCTAAAATGGGGCAATAAATCAGAAACCAGGGAAATGCTCTCTGTGGAGAGAGATAAATTCATGGTAATTGTTGTAAATTGGGCTGGGTGGAGAGTAGGAGAACAGAGGAAGAGAGCTTGGAGTGTGAGGTGGCAGCCAGAGAACAGTTGGTGGGACAGAAGGAGTGGCAGCTGGAGCAGGAGTATCAGGAGGTGGGAAGGGTTTGGGGAGGCTCAGGGGGAGCCCTTTGGTGTTGAATGATGCACTTGGGCCTGGAATGGAAAACAGAGTAAGCAGAAGGTTTTGGAGAAGTGCAGGGCTGAATTCAAACCATGATTGTCCTGGTGGTGGGAAAGAAAGGGCTTTCTCCTCCAGCTCTGTGCTATGGGCACTCCCACGGGTACTCAGGACTTGGAGAATTGCTGAGGCCAAATAAAGCAAGGGAAAGAGGAAGTTGAAAGAAGTTGCACATCAGCTGGATTGGACTTGGGTGGGTCATCCTTCTTTGTCCTGTAGCAGCACAGAGGGAAGCAGAGTTCCTTAGAAAAATCTCTTCTTTCTTGCCTTATCCCCAGAGGATATGGCACACTTCAGGGGTTTCTGGGGAGACTTTGGGGAAAGCTACATTTTACTCCATGTTTTAAGCAAGCTGCCCATTGTTTTACTTGTTTTACTGGCCCTCTCAGTAGGAGTTGTAGTCCAAGCCAGGGTTGGGATAGCCACTGAATCCACACCTTGGTCTGAAAAGCCTGCAGTTAGAGTAGGAATGACAGGGGTGTATTTTGGGACAAGATGCATTTGTCATGTCAAGTTCAAAGGCTCTCCTTTCCCTTTCTAGCAGGGAGGGTGCTTCATTATAATGCATTGGCTTTAATATTAATTGCAGCTTTTTCCAGAAAGCATGAACAGGGTTATAAATTAAAATGGAAAATTTACCTATCAGCTGTGTAGAAACACAGCACTCAACACACACTTCAGCAAGGATATTGTGTTAGATTGAATTTTGTCTTTTCTGGATGGAAATGCAGTATCAAAACAACAACATTTGGTCCACAACACTGGAGATTCTGGTCTGAGTGGGAGTACCTTATAAAGGCCTCCCCTGCTACTTTTCACAGGGGACACTGACTATTAGAATAACAATATTTCATCATTTCACTTTGCACTAGGTTATAGGCTGGCAAAGAGAGTGCAGGGGCACAGAAGACACAGAAAGCTCTTTTGCTGGCTCAGTACATGGCTGAAGTAGGGCCTCTTCCCCTTCCTTACCTCAGTGTGACAAAGACAGTGTGGCAGTGACCTCACCTCTGTCACAGTCTGGCTGTGGCTAATTTTTGGGCCTGGCAGTATTTTGTGTCTCTGGCACTACCAAGCCATTTCAGTGCTGCTCTTGTGTGTCTGCTTGAATGGTTCCCTTGAATGGTACCAGAGGTGTCTGCTCCAGGGTTCTGCTCTCAGGGTCCCATAGAAGTACTAACTGGAAGACCTCTTGGTTTCATTAATTATGAAATTAATCGTGAGACAAAGTACACAGAAGAGTTGCAGTGTTGTAACCAGCTCCCCCTGATTCCAGGGCAGGTCTGCAAACTCAGTGTCTTGTGCTTACCATTTGTCTTTTTCCTGACCTCTCTCATCAACCCCTGGAGTTACTTTATCTTCTCCACTGTGTTCCAAGGTCATCCTCAAAGTCTGTCTTACTGGCCTCCACTGGTTTTGACTGGAGCAGGGTTAATTTTCTTCACAGTGGTCCTTGTGGTGCTGTGGTTTGGATTTGTGACCTAAACAGTGCAGATAACACCAGAGACAGTTCAGCTGATGTTGCACAGTGCAAGCACAATGTTAAGGCTTTCTCCTTGTCTCACTCTGCCCTCACAGGCTGCAGTCTGGGGTGGACAAGAGTCTGGGAAGGGGCACAGTCAGGGCTTCAACAATCCCAGCTGAGGGATATTCCATGCCATATGACCTTGTGTTCTGCAGTAAAACAGGGCATGGGGGAATTTGCCAGAGGTTGCTGTTGCTTGGGCACTGGCCCTGTGTAGATCAGCCAGTCACAAGTGATTGCTTTTTCCATCACTTGTTTTCCTTTGTTTTGTCTTCTTTGTTTCTTTTTACCCATTAAATTGTCTTTATCTCAACCCACACTTTTTTTTCCTTTTGCCATTCTGTTTTTCTCTCCCATGCTGGTGGTGGGAGTGAGTGAGTAGCTGTGTGATGCTTGCCTGATTATTCCACAGCACGGTGCTTTCTCTCTTCCCAGAGCTGCAAGCCTTTGCCCACCATGGACGTCCGCTGCCGAGATATCAGGTCGCTCTGTGCTTTGGGGAAGAATTTCCAGATCCACAGAGGCAGAGGAAACTAATTACAGCCCATGTAAGTAGGATTTCTGCCTTACCTAAAACAAGCACACTCCTTGGAGGATATGAATCTGCCAGTCAGGCTTTTGTGCCTCATGTAGATTATGAGGGAGGTGGTAAACTGTTGAAGATGCAGCATTTTGCAGAGCAAGGTTTAATCCCCAGATCTGCCAAGGGCTCTCTGGAAGCCCTCAGTAGGGCAGAGCACCTGATTTTCCCTCTGTACAGAGCATTTTTTGATCTGTTGCAAATCCCATCTAAAGCTGAAAGGTACCTGGAGCTGCTGGGCTGTGCTGTTGTGCAGCTGCTTGGGCTGCCTGGCCGCTGCAGGATGTGGTGCTTTAACACCCACTGCACTGAAGATGCTCCAGAATCCCAGCTTGAATCTCAAGGGCCTCAGCCCTTGATGGGATGCACGGGCTGCCTGTGCAGCCTCAGGGTTCAGTAGCTGTCAGGCTCATGGGCTGGCTGACCTCAGCTCACACACACTCAAAGCTGCTGTTTCGGGATGCTCTCTGAGAGAGGGTGAGGGTGGAGACTGAGACCAGGTACTTTCTGAATTGGCTGTATTGGCCAATAAAACCACAAGAGAGGTGGTAATGCTCACACTAGTGGCAGGGCTTTGCTTACTACATCCTTGAGAAGAAAACTGGTGTCTCTTTTAAGTTTTTTGAAAGCCCCTTTGGTAGCAGGATGGGTGCCAAGTCAGATTTCTACCACAAGCTGTGGCCTCTATTTAGCTGTGTAGCTTTTGTGCTGCCACACTGCTGCCTGGCAGATCTCTGGGATGGAAGTTGAGAAGCTCACAAATCCATCCTGAGCTGTGCAGTGGTTAGAGATGGTTGCCCATCCTTGTCTCTCCCTCAACTTTTTCCCATTCTTATTTTGGCTTTCCAGCTTTCCATCCCTGCTTTGTAGCATCCTCCCTCCAGCCCCCTTATCCATCTCTTGTCCTGGTATCTTCTCTGTGAGCCTGTACTTCCTGCTCTTTCCAGAGCTTTGCTTCCCCTCTGCCAATTGCTCAGTCTGCTCATCCTCTTGATCTGTCCTGGCTTGTGGGCTGGTGGGACCCTACCATCCCACCAAACAGTAATGCACTGAAAGCTGCCTGGGGCACCTGTCCCACTGCCTTCCCATCTCCACCTTGGCATTTATTTCCTCCAAAACAGTGCCTGTGTCTTTTAACATGGAGGGATTGGCTGACCAGCAGGAGAGGGTTTTGGACAAGTTTAATCCAGCCTGTCCTTCACTGAAAGTAAGGAGAGCTTCAGGTGTTTGTTCTCAGTGTACAGCTCAAATATTTACAGTCAGAGCCCAAAGCCCTGAGAGGGAATGGTGGTTTCTGAAGAGACAGAAGTGGAGGCAGTGTTAACTCATACAAATCCCACTTAGTGGTTGAACAAATTTCTCATCAGAGCTTGAATGAACAGAAACAAAAGTAACCTAAAATGTTAGGTTGAAATCTGACTTCAGACACAGTCATTTGGTGACATATCTCAGCCTACCTGAGGGCTCCAACATTTCAAATTAAGTCCTCAAAGTACTTTGCAGTGCAGATAAGACTTTTGACACGTTCAACATGTATTTAAACACTTGGAGTGGCTGTGGGCATGTGTGTCCTGTGGGCATTGCTTACAGCCTGGGGCTGGCTAAGGGACTGCAATTTTTGATACATCATTTGTGTCACTGCTACAGTCCCTTTATAATGAAGGTGGTGAAGGAAAGGAGTGTGTGCAGGTAGTGAGACACTTGGCAGCAGGGCTAGGCAAGACCTAGTTTAAAACAGAGATTAGTGAAACCATTGAAATTGTATTCCCATTCTGGGAAGCAGAACTGTTCTGCCCCAACTTGTTTTTAACTTAAAGCCACCCTGAATAACTAAGATGAGGAGCGTGAAGTTTTGTCACATGTCTGATTAACATTTTGTCTGTTCTTAAGGTTGAACCAATGTTTGCCAGGCAGCTGTATTACTTTGCTCAACAAAACAGTGGACATCTGCTGAGAGGCTATGATTTACCAGAACTTGTGACTAGTCCAGAGGATTATCACACATCTATTCGCCATTCCTCTATTCAAGAGTAAGAGCCTCAGAAGGAGTGGTTTTACAGGCACTGTAAAGATTGTGCAGAGTGGAAGAGCAGATCTGGGTCACGATTTGGACATCCACAAACCCAGCTGGATGCATTCAGGGGTACAATGATAGGAAAGTGAGCAACTAGGACAACTGTATTGTACAATAAAATTGACGGGTCTTCAACATTTGGATGCTACGTCTCACATGGGGTTCCACTGTTGCTGAGAATTAACTGAAAACTGACAAAATGATTGCTGTGTTTACGTTTGCTTAATGTTCTTCTTGGCTTTTGAGGACTGATTCTTACCGAAGATTTAAATCCAGAGTTTACACTGTTACCTTTGCAGGGCTATTTATTTTGGATTACTGATCTCAGGGAAAGTACATAAATTTGCAGTGTTCCCAATTTGAAACTGTAGCTACTGTAGATGGGTAGCAAACGTAGATGGTTTATTGAGGATAGCTAATACATGTACAAGGTTATAAAATTAGATTCATAAGTGTGATGCCTATTTTCTTGTATAGAATATTTCAGTGTATTTTTTGAAAACAATGCAATTCTTCAGAGACATATTTTTTTAATGTCTGACTGACACTTGTCCTGACAATGAATTTTGTTGCTGCCGTTGTTGTTATTGGATTAGCCTCCATGATAGCAGTTTCTAAAGTAATGCATTTATGGTACTGTGTTAAGAAGAGTGACCATTCAACTCATATTACCTGTGGATTTAGTGGATTAACCACTAAAATTCTAGAGTCCCAAAGAGCAGGTTTATAAATAAATTGTTTTTTTCTTATAATTGTAAGCTACTATGCATGCATTATACATATATATGTACACATGTATGTATGTATGTATGCATCAAAATTAAGTTGGCAGACCTTGCAAATAGCACACAAATGGTCCAGCTACCCCTTTTTGATGTCACGTACATAAACCAGGTTAAAATAACCACCACCCGTGACTTAGACAGAGGCAACTCTGCTGTTTGTGTGCACTTGCAGCTTTCTTCCCGTGGTACTGAAATGAATGTGAAAGGAGAGGTCAAGGAAAGCAGCATTTAGCCTTCTGTACTAAGGCAGTCAAGGAAATACTTGTTTGAATGTTTGCAGAATTTGATGCAGTTTGCAGCTTTCAGTGGTAGGGTGCTGTTAGAAAGACAAAGAAGTCTGCTGGGTGTGTGTGTCAATGAAGTTTCCTTGCTGGCAGGCAGACCATGTGGTGTTAGTAGGTTTCACTCCAGAGCATGATCCCCCTGTGCTTAGCAGGCATACTTCACTTGACTTCCTAAATGAGGAAGAAAAAACGGTACTTGGTCTGGCAGCAGACTTGTGTTAGGGACTTTGAATTTATACATCTTAAAGATGCATACTCTTTTGGGATATATTATCCTCCTTCTCCACAATGCCAAGCAGAATGAACAGATCATTTCTACTTTGTTACTTGAAGGATTTTTTCCCTGGCTTAAAGATTTTTGTAGGGGAGACCTCTTCCTTAGACATTAAAAGCAATGCTCTGGGTGACCATCTGAGATTCACATGTGCTTTTGTCCTGTGCGTACATTTTACTGAAAGGACTTCTGTGTTCAGACTTAACTGGGGCCATACAAATATTTGATGTGTTTTTCACTTTTTTTCTAGTGGTTGTTGCTTCATATGCTCATTGCTTCAGCTCACGTCTTGGAATAAAGTTCTATTTCCCTACCAACTCGGTGCGTATGTGTTGTTTTCAGTAGTGGGACAAATCTAACGCGTGTGGTTCTGCACTGTGAACTTGGGCAGCGCTGCTGGTTGTCTATGGGGAACTCTGTTCTGAGCCAAAAGTGCAGAGAAAGGTCAAAAGGTAAGGATTTTTGTTTACAGAAATGTCTGCAATATTAGCCACAGGTAGCAGAAAAAAGGAAAATAGAGAGGTTCCCCTTCGGCTGTTGGTTTCCAGGTCCATGGACGGTGCAGCAGAGCCCCGGCAGCTGGGGATCTAGTGCTGCCATGCTCTGCCCCTCCAGGGCTTCTGGGGCTGGGGACCAGGCTGGAACTCTCCTGCTCAGCCCAGCACGTGGGGATCCTCTGACTGCCACTTGGTTCCTGGTTTTAGAGTTTCCAGTGCACTTTAAAGTGAGTAAAGCTAGGAAAGGGTGAAAAGGAGGATGGTAAAGTGAACCAAAGTAGTGAAGTTGCAAATAGGAGGGAGTTTACCAGGTAGCCCCTCTTTGCTGGAAATCAGGGTCCTGAGGGGTTTTTGGGTGCAGGAGCTTACAGAGCAAGCAAGGTGTGAAATAATACAGTCTCGAGATCTATAAAGCATCTGAAGATGGGGGGGAGAGTGTTTTCTTTTTTTGTGCAAACTCCTATTGACTATCAAGGTGAATTATAATTTTTGGCTTTGGAATGTGCTTTTAATTATTGTCCTTGAAGTAGCATAATTTAAAGCCAGCAGCTGTGGAGAAGGAGGCAGGGAAGGAGAGGAGCTAGAAGAGCACCATCTAATTTCTGGCCAAACACAACTTGCTTGGAGGAATAGCACAGGGGGGTGAGTGGAAGGAAAATCAAGCTGTTATTTGTACCATAAATTGTTCTGCAACTTAAAGCTGCATTTACTTCTGTGACCATTTCTTACTGTTCAAAATACCTATGAATCTCTAAAGTGGGGAAAAAACAAAAAGCAAACAAGAAAAAAAAAACCCTGGAAACATTTTCTCCTTTTAGTATCTTTTTTACAGTCACTACGTGAAAGCATTTGAGGTACTTCCTACCTCTGTTAAATTCTGTTTATAGTTTCTGAGGTCTGCTTCCTTCCTGTTATGTTTTCGGTGGCGTTGTAAATGACATGTTTTACTCCTGTCAACACTGAAGGCATAACTGTTTTTTTAAACGTTTTTTGTGTCAGTATTGGTTTTTCTGATTTTAATACAGCCACAGTTGCAACCGTTTCTTGAAAGGATTTTGTAGCAGCGAAGCGCCTATATTCCAAATTTAGTTCTGCTGATTAGTTTGTCTGTAAACTGTATTAGCCTTAGAGGGGTTGTAGGTTAACCAGAAACAAGGAGATATATTTTAAGCTGAAGTACAGTGTAATGGGTTTTGTGGAAAAAACGCAGGATTCACGTGAAAACCCCTGTGGCCTTTAGACGGGCACATTTATGGTGTTTACATCAGCGTTTGTCAGCAGCGTGGAGGTGGGGAAACACCACCCTCAGCACAGGGCTTTCAGGAAAAAGTAAAGCATTTTCTCCTGCACGCTCTCAGATCACTGTCTGTGTAAACTTGTAGAGAGGCAGGGGGGGAGGAAGGGGGAGGGAAGAGAGAAAGAGAAAGAGCACTCACCAGAGAGGCCAAGCAAATTGAAACAATTGTATCTCCTTTCCCAGGCAGAACTCTGACACAGATTTAGATGAACTTGGATGGAAAGATAATTAAGATTGCCAGGGTGGTTTTTATGTGAACTCTGATCTGGCTGGTAGTAGGCTGAGAGCTACTGATTTTTGATTTAATGCTTATGAGTTTGGTTGGCTCAGAAGAGATGTTAACAGGTCCCTGTGAGTCGGAGTAGTTGTGAGGTAGCTGTGTGCAGCCATTCCAGCACTTAACTTTCACGGGTGTAGTCAGGTGAGCACATCCTCCTTGCATCCCAGAGGAGCGGTCACATCTTTACATCTACTGTGACCCACAACCAGCTCCACTGCTGGGCTTCAGGAGCCAGCTGGCCCAATGCCTGTGGAATGCTCCATGCCCTGGCTGTGCTGAAATGATAGTGAAGGAGAAGCTAACTTAGGTGTCTCAGAATAAGGCTCTTGCGGTGATAGATGGTAAATAACTTACAAACACACTGATTGGATGGGTTGTCTCTGTCCTTTTGCCAACTGGTAATAGGAAAAGACAATCACCTATGCCCAAATGGAAACTGAAAAGCAGGCTAGATGCCTTGGTTCTGGGTTTGGACTTGTTTTTCTGCTTGGTCCTAGCAGAGACTGCCTGGACAGCTGATGTCTGAGTGGTTCTGCCCAGGGTGGTGATCCACAAAAAGACAATTATCAAGGGTGCGAAGAGCCCAGTCCAGATTTCATCTCTTCAATAGGAGTAGTGTCTGGTAAACAATGGCAATGAAACACAGGACTTCATTTTGCAAACTCATTTTTATTGTTTCTGCACAGCACAACTGCCTTGCATGTCTCTGCAAGCAGCTGGCAGCCTCCTGCCACTCCAGCTACAGTGCTGCCAGCTGAGGCCAGACCTGTTGTGCTGGGTATTTCTCTCAAATCAGTCTTCCAGGCTTCAGCTATCATTTCCTGCTCCCTACAAAAGACAGATCATGAATTATGCAAAAAATTCTGTCTTTTAAGCTAAGAGAATAGACAGATCCAGGGTGAGTTTTCACAAACCACAGGTAATGCATTCCCTCCATATTTCTGGGAAGTGTTTTTGTCTTTGACCCTTAGGCTTTCTGTGTTTTGATTTTGAGACCAGCTTCTGAATTCTTGCTCTAGGAATGTCTGAGATCCAAAAACTTAGGGGCTCTGGTTGTCCTTCTTCTTACCTTTCCTAGCCAGGCAGAAATTATGTCCATATAGTATCAATGAAACCACCTCCCAGAGGAAGTTCTGTGAATGTCCATGTGAACCTGGTGAGGTTAGAGCAGACACTTGCATCTTACGTGAAATATGCTTTCCAAGCTCTCCTGGCTGTGGCAGTGCAAGTGCAGTGTGTTCATGTAGCACATTTCTTCCCATCCTCACCGTATTGTTCATCTTGCTCCTTCTCATTTCCTTCATGAAGATGTTTAAATCTGGATCAGGCAGATAAGTGAGCCCTGATTTCCTCAGGTCTGCAAGATGCAGCTTCTCTCTGACCTGGGAATGGCCAGTGCAGCACAGGCAGTGGTCAGATGTGTTCAGGTTCAAGCACTTCTGCTGTGTGTCTCCAAAATGCATTAGCCTGTCATTGTCCATGGATAACTCCTACTCATATATCAGGGACTATTTGTCTCATACAGCCTTATGCCTTCTCTTCCTGGACTAATATGCCTCAGCAAATGGTCATCAAGAAAGTCCCTTTTTTCCTGGTGGTTGCAGCCATCTAGTAATGTGCATTGCTAGGTACCTTGTTGTGGTCTAGCTAACCCTTTTGACTCTCTCTTGGGTCCTCTATCAGTTTTCCTCTACACTGGCAGCAAGACCTAAAGACAGACAGTGCCTCTTAGCTGAGCTTGCTAAGCAGGACAGGGCACTACCTTTGAAGGTTAGTCTCTAGACAGCACCACAATTTCTGTAATTGTTGAGTAGGATGTTCTTGTGTCTTCCCAGTTGTGATTCTGACCCTCAAGCCCATGAACTGATGTGCAGAATATAACCATGGTGATCATTTAAGCTAGGCTTTCCTGTAGGAAGCTGGTGTGCAGCTTGTCTCCACCCAAGGCACCGCATTCAAATTGCAGTTTCTCAAGGTGATTGAATCAATGATTTCTCATGCTCCTGTCAGAGCCACTCATAACTGTCTCATAAAAGCACAGGCTGAGCATTTCTACTTTCTAGCACAGAGCATATAGCCTCCAATAAAATCACTTTCAGAGTAGATATCCCACTTTTTTTCCTTTCAAACTTCTGGGTTGCATGATTTTATATCCTCAGAAACTAAAGTTATGGGTCAGGGCTTGATACATCTCCAATAGCTCATTTTCATTTCCTTTTTTCACACATGATCAAGAGGTTTAGCCCTCTTCATGACTGTCCCCTCCCACAGAAAAAAACCCATGCAAGAAGTAGTGAGAGAGAGACTTCAAAAACAGGGTGAGTGACCTCATCTACTGTGGAGACATCAGTCTCCAAGAAATAGGAAAGGTCAGAGTTGTTTAGAGCAATGGGGTTTTCACAATTCAGCTAAAAAACCCAGACTCTGAAGAGTTCGTGGTGCCCTCATCCTTTATCTCATCTTTTCCCGAACTAGTTGGTGACCCTCCATCCAGAGAATTGGCTGCTCTGTGGTTTTTAACATAGATTGCCATCCTATGTTCCATTGCTTAACATGGACTTTCCAAAGGAAAGTGGTGAAATAAATGACAGATGTTTGCATGGGAATATTGCAAATCCTTTTCACCCTTTAAAACCAAACACAGTGTTTTCTTCTTGAGCTTCTTCCACCCCCAATATAACGGAATCCTGGAAGTTTTGATTGCAATTTTATTATTTGAGCTAATTAGCTGGTTTGGTTGCTGAGCTTTGTGCAGCAGTCTGTGTGGGACAGAGGCAGAAGGGCCCTCTCGGTGGTGGCGGCAGGAAGCTGGAGGAGCTGGAGCTGTCTGTGCCTGGTGCCGCGGCCCAGGGAGGGGGTTTGCCTGGTGTCACTGCGCGTGGATGCGGGTCACCCGTACCCGCAGACAGCGCCAGCCTGGAAGATGACTCTGAAGTCTCATTTTCCTTTAAAACCAGCACTCTACAAATAAAATGGCTTACCTGCAATCCCCACACAGTTACAGGCACCGTTTAAATATAGCATCGATGTCTATCTGCGAATTACAAGGAAATGAATAAATCGAGGCGACGCAAACCGCAAGAAGGAAGTTGAAAGGCTGGAGCTGTGATAGGCTGCGTGTGCCCAGGGACCCGGTCCCACCTGCATCTTCGGCTCCAGAGGTGACACCGGACTGCCCAGCCCGTCCCGGCTCCCCGGCACGCACATCCCTGTGCCGCCGCTCTCCGGGGAGCTGCCCACGGGGAGCGGGCTGGATCTGTGCCCTGGGGCACCTGCACCCCCGCAAAAGCCAGAGGCACCCCGGGCAGCCGGGGTCCCAGCCGCAGGGACGGGGACGGTGCGGCGCTTTCTGGAAATGAATGAGTTCATTTCGGGGAGGCAGTGGTGGGCAGTGCTCCAGCACGCAGGGAAGCGCAGGGAGGATGAATGCAGGAAGTTGAAGCACGACTTCTGTGCTGCTCACCATCCTGCAGTCTGCTAGCTGCAGATATTTGGCTGAGTTGTTTGGCCTGGCTTCATTTTTTTATTGTAAAGGTTGATGACTTTTTCTGATTGCAAAATATATAGCAAAGCCAGATTCATTAGGTGAAAAATGATGATATTGCATACAGAGTGTGTGTGTGTGTGTGTGTGTGTGTGTGTGTGTGTGTGCAGCTACCAAGCCACTCTCACCCTTCTTCAATAATCTTTTATGCAATTGGCAGGGTTTATTCCCCTCTGAAGGAGGTGCTAATGACACCCTAAACATTTTGTGAAAATATTGGGCTGGGGAGAGGAAAAAAGATCAGGTGTAAATCAGCATCTGCTGCAGGCTCTCAACGCATATTAGGCACTTAATTTTTTGGACTCCACCAGAGGAGTCCATTGATGTCTTATGCCTTATTAACACCCCGACACTGTACTGCAGACTAATTCTGCTGCTCCAGAACTCCACCTTACCTGCAAGGTCTTGTGGAAAACCAAGCACATACCCCTAGGGCCCAATAAACCCATTTTTCCTCCTTCCATATGCCAGGTGTTCCCAGGATGAAGGCTGCAGCTCTTGGCACTAACAACGCTTTCCCTTGGCCAGCAGCTTGGGTGGCAGGCTGACTGTGGGCAGGGGAAGGTGAGTGCTCATGTGCAGTCTCTTCTTCCAGCCCCTCTGGCACACCCCTGTGGGATAGGATAGTACTGAAGTTAGTCTGGCAGGATGTAAGGGTCATCACCACTGCTCTCTACCATTCCAGCCAAAATGTGTCTTTCCCAGGAAAAACTCTGCATCTTTGGATGTAGGAGGCAGAGGACAGTGGCTGCAGGCATGAGCCCAGTAAATGGAAGGACAGAGTATGGAGAAGGACAGCAGGTTGAGGACAGTTCAGTTCAGTTGTAGGTATAGCTGGGGCTCATTAGGGCCATTTAGTGCGTTCTGCCGTTTGCAAGAGTCTGAAGTAGAGAAGTGGCTTTTGGCCACGAGGAGAAGTCAGCTAGTTCTCAGAAATAAGGCAGCACGTGCAGACATGGGGAGCAGGAAAGGCATAAAAAAGTAAAAAAGTAAAAATAAGAATCACTGTATAAAGACAGGTCTTCCCCTCAAAAAAAAAAAAAAAAAAAAAAAGAGAAAAAAAAAGAAGAAAGTTTAAAAAAAAAGGACAAGCTAAATTTGGCTGGGAAAAGAGGAAAAGAGGTGAGAGGTGGACAGGTATAGAGGTATGACCTGCTGCTTGTGGCCACACAGGGTCAGTTATGGTGGGATGTGGGGGGAATGGGAGCTGTTATGAGGGTAGGTCTGAAAGAGCTTAGTGAGAGTTGAGAGAGGGATACCATAAGGATGGGCCCAAAGCAAGCCTGGAGACCATCCTAGGGGAGGATGGAGAAGGAAAAAGGGAGTGAAAGGGCCCCCCAAGGGGGCAGTGGTGGGGCCTTAGCCATGAGGGAAAGTGACAGTGGGGCTGCTAAGTGTGGGTGTAAATTCAGGGCAAGGGGGAGCTTGAGGAATACAGAGTAGTGAGTTGTGATTGGAATAGGGCAGGAAGCTTGAGGAAGAGCTTGGAGGGAGAAAAGGAGCAGAAGGCGGTGCAACAAGAGGGATGCTGCAGCCACAGGCGCTCTGGCAAGCAGAAGGAAGCGAGGCCAGGAAAGAAGAGGAGGATAGAGGATGATGATGGTCAGAAGTAAGGATCTGGTTGTGTTTAGAGGAGTCAATGTTAGGTGTGTGGCTGGGTCCAGAGGCACTGGAGGAGAGGGTTATTGAAAGACCTTGCCAGGAGGCTTTCATCCACTCTTGGAGAATGGGGTAAAAGTAGCTCATGACCTGGGATAGTATGAGCCAGAGTAAACCCAGTGCTACAGAGAGATAAAATCAGGAGACTCAGAGCTGTTGGAGAGGACCTGAAGGATCTTTGTGGCGAGGGACAAGGAGAGGCTGAAAAAAGCAGCAAAGCCACAGGCAGTGATACAGCCAAGGTCACAGCAAGGCCAGGTGGAAAGACAAGAAGATGATGCTGAGGGAGAGACAAAGGTGGCCATAGAGAAGGAACTGAGAGCCCAGAGATCAGATAAGGAGCAGAGCATAGCCTGAAGAACGTTTTTAAGAGGAGTGAAAGTTAGCAAGTGGTCCTCATGTGGTGAAGCCTTAGTGAAAGTGGGATGTTGAATATTTCCTCAGTTCCTCAACAAAGTCAAGCTAAGCTTCCTTGGCTTCAGGTAAGTATCTCCCCACAGACACCCACGGGCTCCTGCTCCTGCCCAGCCATCTCCAGCTCCATGTTTGGAAGTAGAAAGTGAAGAGTATTTCTTTTGGAACAAACACAGCAGTTCCTGTCTAGTCCACCAGGGAATCTCACCAAGACTGCCATGGGTTTAATGGGCCAAGAAGGCTGATTTTAAGTAGTGAATAATAGTTCAATTAATCATTGATTTTATTGCCAATGATGCAAAAGCACAGGCTGCCATTGCTAGTCAACTCTTTTTTGGAAAGCCCAGCTCCTTGGACTGCCATTGCCATTACCATGCTCCAGCAAGAAGGTGTTGCTGTGAGCTGCACAGGTGCAAGGAAGTGCTATGTTCCCAGAATGCTTGGGATTGCTCTGGGTCACACAGTCCAGCAGAGATGTCCTTCCCTTTCCATGAGCACACAGCCAAGCCTTGCACATTGATTGTCTCCATCTGCCCCCCTAGACCCTTGCAGCCCCTCTGTGGGCTGGGCTGGGGGAGCCACAGCTCCTTTCCCCCATCCCATGGCTGGATGGAAGAGGCTAAATGGACCAGGCAAAGGTCACCTACCCAAGGCTTGAGAAGTATCCATGGGACAAAGTCTTCTGCCTGGCAAGAAGGTAACCTGCCCCCAGAGTGAGTGGGGGAACACTTGGTGATGTTTGCTAAGGGGTGAAAAAAAGTCTGGGGTATGTCCAGAGTAAACCCATGATTAAAGGCTACCCAAAGCCATTCTTCCACCCCCAAAATGGTCCTGTGCTTATTGGTGAGAAATCATTCAGGTTTGCTTTTAAATGCTTTGGAAAGAGGTGAGTTTTAAGAGAAGTACACAAAGCAAATGTGCCATTTATCACTTCTTATGCTGATGATCAAAGCAAAGGTTTTCTTTTCTCTGCAAGGAATAATGTGAATTGAGTGCAATCGTGTTAATGACAGCAGTAACAACCACAGAATAAATATTATTTTAGTGGAAACTGAGGTATTGGTGAAACACAACCTAAGAAACTGGAGAAGGACAGGGCTGGGGTGGAGGCTCAAAATTCTGACTCCACTGACTTTGTGGGCTGAGACGTCACCCCTGAGAGAAAAGTCTATGTTTTAAAAAACCAGAGATGATTTCAGTTATTTGGGAGTGGGTCTGTGGTGTTACCTAACTGCTGAGGACATTCCATGAACCTCGCAACCACCTGCCTGTGTTTTGATGGCCAATTTGGAACTGAAGCCACTGATGTGGTGGAAATAATTATCTCACCATCTGATTTAGTAACTCCGGCAAGGTGTTTGCAGAACTTAGCGCTTTGTATAGGATAACAAAAAAGCAATGGGCTGGCTTTTAATTCAATTAAAAGCAAATAATACAGTCTAGGCACTGACAGCATGTGGGAGGAAGTGGTGTTGTTTCCACTCTGACTGGCAGCAAAAACAAGGTGGTTTGAGGAAGGCTTGCGTGTTAATGGCATTTCCCTGTTCTGTTTGTCAAGCAAAGGTGGGAATATAGAGTCAGAGTTTACCTGAATCAGTTCCTTTACAAGAATAGACGGGGGGCCTCCATGGGAACGGTGCCTGTGAGTGTGAGGGGCAGGTACCCAAAATTGCTGTGGGTGAAACAGAGCAAAACACACCAGGGCTGTGCACAGGGCAGGTAGGAGATGGAGGTCTGGCTGCCGGGAGTGCTGAGCTGCCTTCTCTCTCTCTCTCTGGCAGCCGGGCTCCCACTGCCTGCTGTCAGCTGGAGGCTTGTACCTAAAAAAGCCTGCCCGTGGTGTGGCTGATTCACTTCGTACTTGCAGCAGTCACAGGCCCACTTTGCAGCCAAGGGCTCAGCAGTCTGGTTGTGGTGTAACATTTTTCCAGAAGTGAATCAGACTCTGCCTGGTGGCTGTATCAGGCATGATAACCCAAAAGTATCTAATAGCACCTTCCTCTGTCTCTGCCAGTCTGAGTTCATCTTTCTATCATTACAAAGATAAAAAGGCCACCTGTACTGATTCTGGGTGTTCTATCCTACAGGACAGCCTATAGGATATTAATTCCCTCCTGACCACCTCAGATGACTTTGCATGAGGAGAAAATATTTCTGTATCAAAACTCACTTTAAAAGAAATTTGCCCATAAATAACTAATTCTAGCCTTTTGATGGCCTAATCTTTCAGTCAGTGTCTTGCAAGAGAGCTGGAACTGAGATGCAGCATAGAGAGGGACAGTTTCTGGGCTCCCAAATATGTGATGCCTCTCACACTGGAGCAGGGATTCCTCTGCAGTGCTGCTCTCCTACTCACAGCTCTTACTCTGATTTGAAGTCTGCCAGCCCTGGCTGGCACCAAACTCCTCGTACTAAGTCAGGCTCAGCCTTCTAATAGGTCTTGTTTCTCCTCAAACAAATCACAGCAAAAATAAAGTAAGTATGTAGATTCTCCCCCTCCTGCACCAGCTAATATATTTTGTCAATGGAAACAAGGGGATATGCTCTGGACTTAGTTCTGTCATTCCAAAGATGTACAGAACAGCATAAATCTAGAAAAGCTCATACTTGGACTGGCATTACCTCTGGCCCATCCTGATGTTCCCATGCTGGTTTTGGTGAGTTTTTTGTCTGTGTCTTGTCTTGGTTCAAATCAGACCACAAGCTCTCTGGCAGTGTGTGGGCATTTCTCCGTCACTAAGCGCTGGTGGCTCCAGCTGGGAGCTCTGTGTGGTGCCGCACTATGAAGTCTGGGAGAAGGTGGCAGGGTGAATATAACAAATGCAGCCAAGAAGTAGCATTGCTACAGCTCATCCTGCAACATACAATGCACCAGCACATTTTTGCTGGCATCCTGTAGAGCACAGCCATCCTGGCCATGCTGGATGCCTTGGAAGATAGAGCCTGCAAGTGTGTCCCGCAACATCCTCTACCATCAGCCACAGGGGCATCCCCAGGAAAACAGTGAGAGGAGAGGCAGAGGGCCTCCTGTGCAATCAGAGATGCCTTAATGCCGCTAGATGTGTGCCCAAAATCTCTCCAGGATATTAAAAACCCTCACAACAGCATAAACCAAGAATGTGCCCCAAGCAAAGCTAACACAGGCATGGCTGTGTGATGCACATGTCCACACCACACAACTCCTGCCATTCCAGGGCTTTGCAGCCCTGTGTTCTCAAACCATGTCCACAGCTGATGGTACTGGATGTTTTGTCTGTCTGAAATAGTTTTCATTTCCAGCTGCTCCTGAGAAGGGCAGCTCCTGCTGCTCAGAAATGGGGGTTGCATGGACTGGGCACTGCTGAGAGGGACCAGGATGCCTCACCTGCAGGTAAAACCCTCATTCCTGTTGGGAACCTGCCGGAGGAGAGAGCAGCTACTTGATCACATTTACTTAGACCAAAGGGTAGTTCCTTTTGTTCTGTGGTTGGCATCAGGAACTTCACACCAGTGATGTTTTTTAAAGTTGTTTTTTTCTCTTACCCAGTTTGAATGGAGCTGCCTTCTACTCTTCCTTCCCCATTGCTTGTTTATTCTCACTTAGTACTTCTGCCTCCCTGTAAATCAGAAGCACTGGCTGAGGGAGGCAAGGTGGCTCCCTGGTGTTCATTTTTTTGCAACAGCTCTATTGTCACTGCCTGTGCTGGTTTGGCTTTGAGAGATAGCAAAACAAACTCCTTGGTGTTGTTTTCATGGCCCTGTCCCATGTTAGACCTCTCTCCAGCCCCATGGCATGTGAAAAGCTCTTGTCCTGGGTGGTGGGAATATCTCTTACTCTCCATCACCTCATTGCAGCTTGGGCAATGCTCACAGCAGCAGCACCTCGGGAATTGAGCTGCATCCCAAGTGGAAGTGTTTGTGTTTTTTCCTTCTTGTTCGCTTTTTTTTTCTTTCCCACTGCTGCCACAGGTCTGTCTGCTTTGCCTCTGCCTGTCAATAAGTTGGGGCTGTGGGACAATAAGAATTCTGTTTTGCAGAAGAAACAGGGAGTTTTGTGACATTTGGAATTTGGGCTTTTGTTTGTTGTTTAGTTTTTGTTTTGTTTTTTTTTTAATTCAGCAAGGGATGGGGGGAAAGCAAGATTTCCTTACAATTTTTCTTGGGGAAAAAGTCTCCAAGAAACAATTCAAATAAAATAAAATAAAATAAAATAAAATAACAAAGGGGAGCCATTCAAAAGTACATCACACCAGTAAGAAAGCTTGAAATCAGGAGTAGGGGCCTGGCCCAGTCCAGTCTCCCCAGTCACCTGCCTGCTCTGGTGTTGCCCCTTGTGCCATGCATGGGTGCAGGTGAATCAGCAGAGATACTGATGCCCAGACACTGCTGTCCCTGGAAGTAGCAGCCAGGGATGAGCAAAGGAGGCTTGACCTTGGTGGAGCAGAGGCTCACTGATGAGGAGGATACCTCTTCACCCCTGCCAAAATCAATGACTTCAAGGCTCAGCCCTCAGCCTGCTGGGAGTACTGGTTCTCCAGAGCTATGCTCCACAGGTGTTGAGAGAAAGCCCAGCAGAGGAGATGGCACTCCAGGAGCCAGGGTTGGTCTGTGAGATGCAGCTGGAGTGTGGTTTTGGGTGCTCAGGCAGCAAGGCAGAGCCTGGAGGCAAAGCTGCTCTTTGCTGGTTGGGGCCCCACTGCAGGCACTCATGGCTGAGCCGCTCAGGGGCTGGGTGTGCAAAGCTTGGCTTCTTCTAAAAACAGCAGACTTACTCAGAAGCAGAATCCAGTACTTGCCTTTACTCCAGCTCTTTTATATATAGTCCCCATTTCTCCTGTTTTTACTTCAGCAGTCGCTGTATGAATTGCAGCTGTGACGTGCGTGCAGGGGGTGCAGGGACAGCTGAGTGCTGCTGGCCAAGCTGGAGCTGCTGTTTTGCTCCTGGATGTGGGGTTCTCTCTGCAAAGGCCATGTTGGAGAGCAGACTTTATCCTCCAGATGGTTGTTGGGGGGAGTGAGTGGCTTATGCCACCTTAAATGAAAGTGGGGGCTCTTCTTTTTCCCCAGGGATAGACCAAGAACATTTTTATTAGTGTTTCCCTTACCATTGCTGTTTTTCTGGTTTCCTTCCCTCCTCCCCAACCCCCCAATTTTTTAAAGAAACATAGCCAAGCTGCAAAACTAAGATGTTTGTTTCCCTGCAATGCAGGATGCTGCAGAGCATGGATTATTCCTGGATTATTGTTTTCAAGGGAGGTGTCCGATGCCAGGAAGTACATTTGCTCAAAACCTGTGCTCAGAGGGAAGGAAAGAGAGCAGTGGTGGTTTGACCTTACCTCCAGGAACGTTGGTGCTGCAGGCAGCAATAGGCCTCCCAGTTTATCTGAAACTCAGAAGATCCCCAGATCCACCAACCAAATGTTTCAAGGAGCCACAGCGTTCCTGCTGCCCTTTCCCAGCACACAGCATGGTGATGGGAATTGGTGCTGCTTTCACTTCAAGGATTCGCAAACCCATGAATCCAGACCTCTGTTAATGAGAGCAATTCAGAATATATATAAATGGGGGCTGGTTTCTTCTTCTCCTGTCATTTTTATAAAGCTATAGCAACATAAACAGGGATTCGTAACAGCCCAGAAGAGAGCTCAATGGAGCAGGCTGAAGTATTTTCCTAGAAAAAGTTCACACAGACATGAGTCCTTGGCCCACATGATTTTAAGAAGAGATAAACAGAAATGTTTATCTCCTTTTAAACACTGAGGCTACCCTACTTGGTGTTAGGGAATTTAAAAACAGGGGACATCTTTCTATACTGGTCACTTTAAGAACCAACCCGATTTTCCTTTTTCCAGCACTAACAGTGTAACTTCTGAAAAAGTAGCACATCCTATATGAAGTTTCCTACTTCCATTACTAGAAGCAGGCACAATCAGCACACGTGTATGCAGAAGACACATACACAAATCAGGTCATCTTCATGTTGGAGTCAAAATCAAAACAGAACCAAAAACCCAAACCCAACAAAAACCCTCAAAAAACTTACAGGTTTGATTTCACCTCATGTGAAGGTGAGCTTGAGACCATCAAACAAGAACTTTCAGGCATTTGGTTGCTCAATTTTTGTTAATGCTCTCTTCTGCTTTACTGTCTAGACACCAAACCAAAATGATGTTGGCAGCTGCAGTAGCTTCTAATAAATGACATTTCTTGCCCTCAGAAGTTTCCTGTTTAAGTCAGTGGGGCAAGTGGCAGAAGAGTGGAAACATTACTAACTAGATCCCTCCCCCGCCACCTTTGAAAAAGTGATATAATGAGAGGGTTGATAAGAAAAACATTACAGTTTTGATAGTTGAAAAAAAAATTAAAATTAAGGAAAGCATATTTGAATGGAGCTATATGCCTACAAGACCTGGAAATCACATCATGGACCCCTTTACAGTCTTAGGCATGAGACTGGCACCTGCCCTGGGTACTCAGGGCTGCTGCAAGGAGTCTTTGGGGTGCCCAGCTCCAGGAGGGCCCATAACTCCCTCACGAGCTCATATCTCGTGAGGGAGTTACTTGCTACTTGCCCAGGTAGTGCTGTCCTAGCTGGTGGTGAAAGGAGCATCTCCAGGAGCTGATGCTGCTTCGTATTTGTCCTTGCTCACAGGCAGATGAGAAACGAAGGATCAGCACAGCTGCAGAGAGGGCTGGCAGGAGGCTTTTCCAGCTCTGTGTTGACAGTCAAAGTCTCAGTGCAGTGTACAGAGATGAGGTATTTGTGGGGAGCTTGTGGCATCAATTTACAACCTGTCACTTTGCCAAGGCCTGCAAGGAGCCGGCTGGAGCAAGGGTGGGATGGTGCCCGGTGGCGGCAGTGAGGGCTGGTGTAGGCCCAGGGCCTGCACCTTTGTAGGCCTGCACCTTCCAGGCCTACACCTTGCTCTCGACTGGACAGAGCAGCCATCAATACCTATCAAAAGTAACACCAACCAACCCCAGGCCTCAGCAACCTATTTTTGTGAGCAATTGCATCCATTATCCTAATTAAGAAGGAGATGCCAGAATTCTGACTAAGGAATGGGGTTGACTGGAGTGATTATCCACCATGTCCTCCCAGGGCTGGGTGCCTCTGTAGGTGCAAAAGGAGGTTAAAAGAGGTGAATAATGAAAGCACAGGGCTTGAAAGGTCTCTTTGCAAAGCTAGGGAAAAAGAGCAGAGATAAGGGATGGTTTTGGCACAGGTCTCAGAATACAGAAAAGCCTCATGGCCCATGATTCAGAGGTGCTGGTCACCACTGTAGCGCTGTCTGAAGTGGTGGGTGCTCAGCTTCTCAGAAACTCAACCCTTTATTTACAAACCCACTCATCACTTACAATCCTGCCTGTTTACAAAGCCTGTTGATGAAAGTACCTTGCCTTGAACTCTCAAAGGAAATCTCTTTAATCACAAAAGTCTCACCCTGCTTCTTTGCTTTGGGTTGGTTTTTCTTTTATTCCTATTTTGCACCTCACTTACAGTATTATGCAGACAGAGGAGAATATTATGATGGCCACATGGGCAAATTTAAAAGATGCCAGCGTTTGACTTGTCTGTGCAGTGTTTGAGTGCCTGGGTATGTGGTTTCTTTAGCTTAAGGAGACAGAAATGGAAGGGACAGCAAACTTAAGCAACAAGACGGGAGCCCATTCCATTGGACCCTTTCTGGCTGTAGCCTGATGCTACACCTCCCAGAGGTGCTCTGAATTGCCATCCTTAAGATTGGTCCTCACCCAGTATGTCCCGATATGCTCCAGGCACTTCCCTTCCCCATCACCACCATCTCTAAGGCACAACTTCTCTCTCCCTCTCTCACCCCTCATCCAACCCGAAGCCATGTTTGCCATCCCCTCCACCCCCAGCTCCTGCCTTGTCTCCAGCAGCTCTGAGGCTTAGGCTGCTGCTGCCAGCACTGCTGGTGCCTGCAGTCGTGGGAGCTTCCTCCTGGGTGAGACCCCACCAAGACCCACTCCCTGGGGCTGCAGCACAAAGTTCCATGCAGGGGGGTTCAGGTGCAGACCCCAGGGGGGCTCATGGGGAGCCCTGGGTGTGGAATAAAGCTAGGGAGTATTTTTTTAGCTCTGGTCCAGCTCTAGGGAGTGCTGTGAGCAGGATGATTTATTTCTTCAGAGGTTTATAACTTGGCAAAATTTGGATGGAGGTTTTTTGCAGGCAAGCAGCAGATTCCTGACATCCAAGCCAAAGTCCTGCCACATTTCAAGTCGTTTTTTCAAAGCCTAGGGACATGAGGAAAAGGTCACCAAGTTTCTTGAAGCATAAAGAGTATATTTTCTTCCAGCTAAATGATCAGCAACTACTTCAAATTTCCAGGCAAAGAAAATAGACCGGGGCAGACTCCAACCTGGGATATTTTAGACCAAAATTACAAGCAACTGTAACTGAGAAGCAAGAGGCAACTACTGGATTTCCTTGTGTCCCATTTTTGCATTTTTCAAAGACTGAAATTGCTGTACAGTGTATTTGCTATGGTTGGGAAGAAGCAGCACCCTGCTTTGCTTCTCCCCCCACCTCCCTTTTTTCTGAATGAAAGTGTTTTACAAATGAAAAATGAGGTTTCCTGAAATGATGAGTTGCTTTTTCTTCTGAGCTGGCTTCCATGAAATGTATTTGTGAGCTTTTTGTCGTTATCTCTGAACTTGCTGGGAGGTGACAAGGGACCATCCTGTCCTGGTCAGCCTGGCCGGGCAGAGCCCAGAGGGGCATTTGAGGAGGTTCTGGGCAGCCCCAGGAAAAGGCTTGTCACTCTCTTTGTTGCCTGTCCCCAGGTTCAGAATCAAACTTCATCTACCTCTGCTTCTCCCTAGGGCCTGTTGGACATCTGGGAGGCTGCAGGAGGGCCGTGTCCCCTGTCACACCACAGGGCTACAATCCCAGCCAGTGCACCATCCTCATGACATCCAGGGGAAAGGCTTGGCTGCCTGGGTGTCATCACCACCCTGTTTGGACACCAAAGGGTTCTGGTTCCCCAGACCAGAGCAGGGGAAGGTGTCTCTGGACTGCTCACAGGTATGACCTGCACTCGCCCTGACTGCTGCTGGCTAACTCACTCCTCCTTAGGCTTTCTGACTCATCTCCATCACTTGTCTCCAAGTCTTCACTCTCTCTGTTGCTTCACTGAACTCCCTTTGTGTACCAGCCCCTCTTTCCCCTACTGCCCTAGAGTGCCACCAGGAAGGGTGGAAAGTGCTAAGGAGTTCCAATCCCTGGAATTCCATGCACCAGCAATCCCAGGAACGTCCAGCTCCATGGCACTGCCCTCTGTAGCAGGAAGCAGAGCACCCAGCTGGATTCTGGAATCTCCTGGGCTGCAAGCCCATGGTTTCTCTTTCCAGTGGGAGAATTGTACAGTACCAGAAGTGCAGTACCAGAATTTCTGCATTCTGGTATACAAGAACCTTCATAGACGTGCCAGAGCAAGGTGACACATGCAGCATGACCTACATGGCCCTCTGGGCAAATGGGAGAGTCAGGAGTCCATGGGTAGGTGTTGGAGAGTGTGAGCCAAGGCCATTGTGACTGTGCGTGGGAACAGCTGATACCTGTGAGGGAAGGCTCCCTGTGGGAATGGAGGCACCTCAGGACACTTAGAGCTACTCAATAACTCAATGAGCAGCAAAACTCTCCCCAGCAAGGAAAAAGCAATGCAATTGTGAATGATAAACTGTTGCATGGGTTAGGATAATAGTCTGAATGGTCACATGAGCACAGGAGCTAAAACTTGTAAAAATCCCCCAAACTTGCTCACCCTCTCTAACCTGTGGACTCACTGCCACAAAGCATTGCTGAGGCAAAAGCTCCACAGAAAAATTAAAAGCCTGGTAAGTCAGCCCCTTGCCCCTCATCTATATGGCTGTTGGGAAGAGCAGAGCCGTACAACAGATGTAAAGCCATCTTGGTGCAGTCTTGTGCAGGCGGTAAGAGCTGCAGGGATGCTGCAGTGGACTCTTCCACCAGGTATGCAGACAGGGCAGACGATGTCCCATGAAGCTGGAGCGCTTACTCCTGACACTCAGGAAGGCATTGTGCTTTTTAAAGCAGTCCTAGCTTCAGCTTTCATCCTGTGGAACAAACATATAAGCAAAAGGATGTGTATTTGTGTCTGTGAGCAGGGGTGGATCTACTATTAGACAGGTCTGAGGAGACTGAACCTTTGCTCACCCTTAACTTCTACTGGTGTTGCTCCCACCACACATCCTCTTCTTTTCCAGGGCCAAAATGGCACAATTTCAAATGTGATATAACAGGATGTGTAAAACAGATTCTGTTTTGCCACAGAGAAAACCTTTGTTATGTTGAAGTTAAGCTGAAATATTACATAGTGAAAAGTGTAAATTTTTTTAAGAAAGAAAATACATTGCCACTGCAAAATCCCCCTCAGGTAACACCCCCTTCCAATAAATCAAATATGTAAAAAAACCTCTTCCCAATAAAAGACCGAGCAAAACACATGAGAAACAAACACCAAAAGGACCAACCAGCCCTGAGACTCAGACAAAATGGCAGCAACTGGGTTTTATTTGAATATGAGGAACTGAGTAGATGTAAACCCAAACAAAATGCAGATATGGGAAGTGGGAAGACAACACAAAAACACCCCAACAAGATGAAGAATAGAAGGAAATAAACACTCAGGGCATCATTCCAAAGAGCCCACACTTTGTGGTATGAGTCACTTCAGATGATGCTCCACCAGCCCACTGTGTCTTTGTTCTCCTCCCTGCTCTCTGCACCATGATAAAAGCATAGGAAGGATGTTTGATGGCAAATTGGCCATTGGCCCCTTTCAAAGGAGAGTCATTTAGTGAGATTCACTCATATTTGTATAAGCTGAAACAAAAAAAATATGAATAACATGTGTAAAGCAACCAGACTGATCTTGAAAGCACACTTCATTTTGGATCTGGCTGATGGGAAAAACACTCCATTAGAGAGAATGTGACACTATGAATACAGATAACACCTCCCAGCAAGCCTCAGACACCTATTTCTAGATGAGTGTTTACCACCATGTGGTCAGTTGTGGCTGACCATGTCGTGTACAAGTCTGATTATTACAGCCCTGGTGTATCAATTTTACTTTTCTCAAATATAGGCGTGTATGAGTGAGAGGGGATGTGTGTCTGACACGCCCTTCATTTCTGTAGCACAATGGAGTAGTCAGCTTAGACTAGAATCTCTGAGCTGTTTTCCCCAAAGTGGGCAACCTGATAAAAAGGCTCCGCCGAAAGGTGGAACCATTTTTATCAGTGAGTGTTTATCACTCACTATCATTGGTAAAATCTCGCTAGTCAGACTGAAGGTCATAAGAAATAGAGGAAACCCACAACATTTCTTCAGTTATTTGAGTGATGTGCTGCTCCCCGAAAGGCTGAGAAAGCTTTTGAAGACTGAGTAGTTTTTCATTCATGAGAACTGAGTTGGTTTTACTGTTTGTTTGTTTGTTTGTTTGCTTGTTTTTGGGGGCTTTTATTTTTTCTTTCTTTTGTTTTTTTGCTTTTAAGCCTGTCTTACAGATAAAACCCGACACAATTCACCACAGGCAGGAAACCCTGGAGGGTGCGGTCTGCTGGGTAGAGCAGAGGCCCAGGGCTTTGAGTATCTCACTTCCATCCCTGCCACTGGCACCGACTCGCTGCCTGCTGGGGGTGAGTCACCTCTGGCTCCACAGCTCCTGGGGATGTGATGGCACACCGGGTGGGACAGCTCTGCTATCAAAGACAGCCAGTGCCAGGCACGTGGCTTGGGGGTTGTCAAAGCCAATGGGTGGTGTCTGTTGGCTTTCACAAGTTCTGATGTTCATCCCTGCAAATTGCACTCGGAGTCAGAGATCAAAGGTGTCAGACAGTGCCACAGGAAGCTACGCTGGATTTGTAAATTGAATTTTCAGTATGTTCACAGATTGCATGTGAGGGTGGCAGAGGAGTGAGAGCACCTCTGCCTTCACTGTAGCATCAAGCACGGCTTGTCATGCATGAGCTACCCAGATGTACCATGACTCTGCTCCAGGAGGACTTCAGATTCATGTCTCTGCTCTTGCATCAATGCATGTGGCCACAGGGGAGTCACCAAGGCTGATCTCGTGTCAGGAGGGGAACCTTGGACACTTTGTCCCATCTCAAGCAGGGCTGCTTTTGACCCTTCCAGCCCTAGAACATGCATTCTTTGTCCCTACACTCTTCCTTGTTCCAGCCCTTGTGTTTGGCAATCATCTGCTCAGTGATCTGATGCCACAGATGATGAATTTGAGGCAAAGGTGGAGTGCTTGGCCAGGGGAGTGATGCAGCAGCCTCATACTCCTCAGAGCCAGCTGTTTCCAGCTTTGCAGTTCCTCAGTCCCACAGCAGAATCCATTCTGAACAATCGTAAGAAAAGCACAAGTGTGCTGCAAGAGCACATCAGCTGCATGAAAAGGCACCTACACAAGTTGTTAGAAGTCAGAAGCTCATATTTAAACAGTCCTTAGTTGCAACACTTCATCAGTCTTCGAAACTGAGATGTTGATCTTCACCTGTCCTCAGTTCTCACTTTCAGCAACAAAACACCACTTGGCTCCTTTTTTCTGACCAAAGAAATCTTGAATTCATGGACCCAATCATAGAATGTTTAGGCTGGAAGAGACCTTAGGTCTCATCTAGTTCCAGCCCCCCTGCCATGGGACAGTTTTCACTGGTCAAAGCCCAATCCAACCTGGCCTTGAACACTTTCAGGAATGGAACATCCAAAACCTCTCTGGGCAACCACTTCCAATGTCTAACCACCCTCACAGTAAAGACTTTCTTCCTGATATCTAATCTAAACCTCTCCTCATTAATTTTTAAGCCATTCCCCCTTGTCCTACCACTGTACATCCTTGTAAAATGTTCAGCTCTCTTGCAGGCCCACTTTAGGTACTGCAAGATGCTAGATGGTGTCCTCAGAGCCTTCTTTCCTCCAGGCTGGACAGCCCCAACTATCTGAGCCTGTTTTCATAGGAGAGGTGCTCTCAGAGGAGCCCTCTGATCATCTTGGTGGTCCTCCTCTGGATTTGCTCTAACAGGTCCATATCTTGTGTTGAGGGCCCCAGAGATGGAGGAAGCACTGCAGGTGGGATCTCATCAGAGCAGAGGGTCAGAATTCCCTCCCTTGCTCTGCTGGCCAAGCTGCTTTGGATGCAGCCCAGAACATGCTTGGCTTTCTGGGCTTTGAGCAGACATTGCTGGAGCTTCTTGTCCACCAGTTCCTTCCTGCTTAGCTTAAACCATGGGAATTGGGACTCCTTACCATAGTAAAACATACAGCAGCATACATCTCATCTTAGGTGTCAATATCTGCTTGTGTAGCTGGGTGCAAAAAACAATGGGATTGGTACTGGAAAAGTCCTGGATCTGCTATGGGGGAGGTCCCCAAGTACATTGAGGAAGCAGGACTGAAGTATGGATTAGCACAACTCAGGTGGTCTGTGCAATGAGTACTCTCAGGAGCAGAAAACCACACACAGAATATATTGGCACTGGCACACAGGGTCCCCAGAGAGACAAGTTTATCAGAGTTTAGAAAGAGTTTCAACATTCAGAAATATGGGACCCTAAGAAAAATTGTTTATTTTGCCCATGAGCTAACCCATGAACCGCCTGGGCTTGTAAAGATCAAACTGACTACAAGAGCTAGAAACTAGTTTTCCCATTTGACTCAACGCTTAAATAATGACCCAAAAAGGTCAACCTGGGCAGCATTGCAGCGCAAGGATAAAACATGCCTGCAAGTGACATCTTCCTCAGAGATGATATTGGAACTAGTCCAGTTGTGCTGCTCATTTTGGAAATCTCAAAATGTAGAGTAGGTTTTGTCCTTGTCAGACAGAAAAATTTGCTGGAGTTCATTCTATTCAGTTTTGCAGCACTTTTAGTTATTACAAAGAATCATCTCACCTTCTGTACCATGATATCACATTCTCCTGTTCTCCAGCAGGAGTAGGTGGAGATGTCTGAAGAGATAGAGACGGAGACTCCCTTTCCTGTGCAGGCTGTACCAAAGAGAGCTAGAACAGGTGTCTACCAATATTTTTTACCCAATGGTTCAGAGTTCTTTGGTCTCTCCTAACTTATTTTCAAACCTATGTCTGCCTGTCTGTATTTATGTCAGGTTCTAAAAATAAGTGGCACCATTCACATTTTGAATTTGAATTATCTGTTGAATATCTAAAAAGATAAGGTGGAACGGGAAGCCCCTCTGTGAGCAGAAGTACAATCTAGTTAAAATGAGTGAAATTTATCAGAAAAAATGAGTAATGAGCAGTGAGAAAAACTGTCTCATTTCGCTAATTTTACTTTATAAATTATCTGATTTGACATTCTGTGCTAAAAATCTGCTTATGAACCAAGAAAAGCAAGGCATGTGCTCCACTTGGTCAAAACAGAATCTGTGGCTGCAAAAATATTGCTGCATTAGTACTGCAGCACGAAACCCTGTGCCACCAAAATGAAGACTCTCATGGTTGTTTTTAGATTGCTGTGTATTTAGAAATAACTGGGTACACCAGGCTTCAGGTCTGAGTTTATGCTGAGCCCCCTGGTTATCTGCAGTCACATCAGAACTGCAGTAATTTCACCACACAGGTGTCATCAAAGCACGGAAGCCTGCAGCAAAGCTTTCCTTTCCCCTACCTGAACCCCATTTCAGGAATAAATGAAAAGATAAAATGAATGAAAAGATAAAATGAATGAAAAGATAATTCTTAACTGGTATTTAATGCATTTTTCATGAGCTATATTGAGACCATCAGTCCATTTTATTTGTGCACTTTTGCCTGGGACTGGCAATGAACTTTTAATATTAAAAGTTTTTTCACAAGAAAGAGGTGAAAGGCTGCCAGAATAGGCTATAAAACTAAGCTTGTGTTAATAGCATCTGTTGCAAATAAGGCTGGATTCCACTTTCCATTGTCTTACTCCTTTTTCCTCAAGTTGTTTAAATTTTCCAATTCAAAAGGAATTTGGCTGAAGATTTCCCTTACTTGGTCTTGAGCTCAAGGAGGGCTGCTTGCAGAAGAGTCATACAAAACCTACTACAAGCCTTTAAACAGTGGGGTTGTGAGAGGAAAGGAATGCAGCTGTCTTCTGGGATGTTCAGCCTAGAGCAATTAGGTACAACAAAAAAGCCCGTCCAGTTCCCCTCTTTGCTCCCCAAAAAATCCTGCAGCAGATCTGTCAATGCAGCTGCTCCAAAAGCTGTTCTGTGCAGTGATAAATGCCACAAAGTGTGACATTTAAGTTACTCACCAAGGCATTGTTTTAAAAGACTTCAAGGTTGTACTGGTGATTCTCCAAAGGAAAGCCCCCTTGGGTTGTCACGTAATACTGAAATGAGTATATAATTTACATGATAAACACCTTGTTCTGAAATAAATACACCATTTTGGACCCAGTCTCTTAATACCTTTGTTAAAGACAAGCTTTCAGATCTCTGCAGCTCAAAACAGCACAAGAGAAATGGAACTGAATTGCACATATCTCCTCTTTAACCCTTGGCAGCACTATATAAAACCAGAACTTAAAAAAGGTGAAGACAGAAATGGCTATCGGTTCCCTTATGAAACTGTGTTCCCTGTTACTCCCAGTTTTGCCTTTCATTTCATTCCAAAAGAACTCTAGTAAGTGATGCTAAGTCAGAAAACAGCCTGTCAACCACATGAAGCCAAAATACTCTTAACACATAACACAGCTTGTGCAAAATTATTTTTGCCAATAATTAACCATCTAGCTCCCTTTTTTATGGCTCTCTTCAAGAATATTGAAAGAAGCCAAGTGTCCTGTGTTAGCACTGTAGAAGCATTTCTAGCCATGGCAAACTCACGTGTGCACACTTGGCATTAATGTTTGATACAGAAAAACAGGAGAACTGCTAATGAGGCCATGGCAGGTAAATTGGACCATCTCTTTATCACTATATGGACAGGCTGGAAGGTAACTAAGGATGTTTTTATCTTTGAATAAAACACACCAAATTCTCTCCTAAACATCTTTTAAAGGAATTTACAAGTTATGATTATTTTTATTTTCAGATGAGCATATTCGCCCATAACTCCCCCATTTACACAGCTAGGCCAAAAATGCCAAAGGACCGAAGTCCTAGTTGAAGTCTATCATCAAGTTAAACAAATTCCCAAATATTTCAACCTGTCTGGAAGGCTGACTAATTCAAATCATATTTTCATCTTACTACTTAAATAATGCATGTGCTGGGTCTTGTTTTGACAGTAGTCAATTACTAACTCCTGACTAATGCTACAGTTTTAAGTGCCGTACAGGAAGTACAGTTCCTAAGAACTAGAAGCAGATTGCAGATGCTAAATATCCTCAGGGGTCTCTCCTTCTATCCCTGGATAAGATGCATCTCATCAATCAGATCCAGAGAGCCAAAGCTTTACAAGGTGAAAGATCCAGATGTGAATTCTGAATCTCAGACTTCAGCAGGGGCACTGCATTCAATTTTCAGTTTCAATGTGTTGTGATGAGGTTAAATATATTAAAGATATTTTCCTTCTAATTTTTATAGATATTATGCAATGATGAGAGTAAAATAACAGTCATGTTTAAAGTGTGTAAAACATGTAAACCTCCTCATTTCTAGTGAGTCCAGAAATGTGTTTGGATACAAAGATCAGTATTTGCATCCATTTATGCAATCAATATTTAATATCCTCAGGAAAAATACAGCCAAGCGTATTTTAGCTGGACACATCCAAGGGCTGTGGTCTGGAGTTGACTTGAATGTGGTTTGGCAGTAGGTTTGGAAGCATAAATCCCCTGTGCAGGACTGTCTCTGATGATCATGGTAACCATGGCAAAAGATTCTTGAAGTTTCCTTCTTCATGGGGCCAAAACTGTATCTAGGAAACCGCAACATTCTACCTTCTCTTAGATTAGAAACAGAAAATGCCTATCAGTACCTTCAACATTAAAAAGGAGTTGGATTTCAATACATTCAATGTTAAAAAGGAGTTGAGTTTGTGAATACTTTTAAGGTAAATTTCTTAGGGCATCGCTTAGCTAAGTATTAGACTTTTGCAGGTGAGGGATTTTTTGCTTCTCAGGCTCAACGGTGAAAGAGCTCCATGAAATTCTTCGATCATGATATCTTAGAATTTTGCCATTACCTCTGCCTTTATAGCAACAATCAATTCTTACTTTTTTCCCCTGAACATACATAGGCCTATTCTATCTGTATCTCACCACTTACCAATAGAGCAGGGAAACATGCTAGTGCATCAGAAATGTTTTTTTGGTTCTGGACGGAGAAAGGCTGCCTGGGTAGAAAACAACAACAACACAAAAAATCAATCTCACCTTCACCATAAAATACCCTCTCTTCAGGGAGATGCAATAGTTTTGGCAAAGGTTGAGAGAGACTGGACCTATTTTACAAGGCCAACAGTCACACATTACGGAGCAGCCAAAAGCCCCCTGCAAAGCACAACTGCTTCTTATTTCCTGCTCTGTTGCCATACAGTGAAATTTAACTGATCAGAGTCCTGGGAAGATGTAAGGGGTTTAGCACACAGAATTCAATCTGCTTGATCCTCAGTCATCTCATGCCTTTTCTTATCCTTAAAATTCAGCACATGCATGAAAAGTGGTGGGACTGTGGTTCTTTCTATATTAATAAACCATGTGGATTTTAAAAAGCTATAGGAAGATGTTAAACTTGGACAATGACACACTATGAGCACATTTCATAAATGATTTCTAAAGAATGTCATCTAAAAAAACCTTTTGTGAATGAGAAGGAACAGGATTTCTTCATTCTTTCATGCTACTTATTTGAGTTATTCCATTAAGTCAACCCCCAGATATGTAATAACTTTTCCCTATATTTACGTATTTTTTCCCCATCACTTTACAGGGGGATTAAAACTCTTTTTCTTGTGTTGTTCCCTAATTACATTAATGCAGCATTTGTTTTTTATTTTCTCTTTGCCTACCTCTTGAACTACTCATGACTATTCAAAATAAATGTCAAAATACAGTAATAGAAGAATGCCTCAGCATCTGCAGAGGCCAAATATCTCAACACAGCATATTATGGTTGAGTTTTGCTGTAAGTCTTCAAGTCAGATATATTTTACAGCCTTCTTACTTTCTATATTTTTCATTTATGTAAGAAATAAAGCACTCTAGGCTTTTAATTCAGTGACAATTTTTTCCAGTTTGTATCCATTTTAGATCTTTCTAGACGTTCAAGGTTCATGTAATAATTCACTTTATTTTCCCTTGTACTGTTTTGAGCATTTACTTTGCTTTAAATGTCAGAGCCTTTCACTTCTGTTACTTTGATTTCCTTGCTGCGTCTCTTCTCTGTAAGCTGTAACTGATGGTGTATTCTGGTGTGGTCTCCCTGTCTTTCCCACTTTCAACAACCCTTTTTAAACTCAATTGTATCTTCTAACAGTTATTTATTGCAAAACCCACACTGACCACTTCTTATTTTTTTAATGTTCTTCTCAGAGGAACTGCAGCCTGCTGTACATTGGCTATGAAGCCTCAGCAGTCCCAACATCCCTTCCATGCAAAGGGATTCCAATACCTCCTGTTGCAGCACGATGCTCACTGACTTCCTTAATCCACAAAGTGGATTTATTCAAAAGCAGTGCTCTGACTTGACTGTGAACATTCAGTCATATCAGATGGGATTCAAGGAATGTTTTGATTGATTCCACATTATTCTTCTTGCCGTCAATGAGATGTTCCGAAGTGTAAGTTACTTCAGAGAAGCACCTACACAAATGTCTGACTTCAGGTTTTAAAGACAAGCAACAAGCTGCTGCAGTAAAAGATGAGTAAGAGAATGATCTTACAATAAAGAGATGTCTGAATATGTATTAAGACAGTACAGACAACAATAGGTTTTCAATACTTAGAACATGTCCGATATGAATACAGAAATTGTAGACTGGCAAAATTCAAAGTACTATTCAAAGAAATAATATTTCTTGGAAAGTGAGGAATTCAAGAAGAGCTTTTGACCATCTCTCTTAATATTTTATTATTCTGAAGTGAAATATTTTACAGAACTGGATGACTATTTCAGTTAACATCAGCAGTTGAGACTATGACCACCACAGAATGGACAACACTTAACAAAACAACATTACTCCAGGTTCTTAATGATAATAACATATTTGAAGCCTGACACTTCCATTTAACATGCTTCTACTACTTACACAGAACTTTTTAACAAGTAACTATGTGTGCATCAAATTTTATCCAAAATTACATTTTATAGGAATTGTACACTGCATTTTTAAAGTACATAATTGAACTGGCAGAATAAATGAGCTGACATTAAGAAATTGTTTGAAAAGCATGCAATATTCCTGAAATTATTTACCCAAAATGACTGTAATTACAGAAAGAATATATTATTACTGCATTATTTAATTCCAAGCCATAATATCAATTATAAAATTAAACCCATTTGTTACCCCCCAAAACAACGGCAGCAAAACTGTTCTTCTCTCCTGAATCCCTATTTCCCCTCATATAAATCCAATAACTAGTGGAGAAAAGAGGAAAAGAAGATTGACTAACAAGAGGAAGACAGTGGTAATAAGCCTGTAAGAGCAAGGAAAGACAAGAAGAGTAAGAAGGAAGAAGCAAAATGAATGATGTATTGTGCTCTTCCTTACTATGTGAGAAGCTATTAACTATTTTACTCCTTAACACCAAAGAGTATTTTACCTGGACATTTTTTCTACTGATCTTATAAACTCTGAGTGCTTTTCTGTTAATTGCCAGTGAAAGTAGATTTCAGATGTGAAGGTCACTATCAATACTCAAATAGAAGGGAGAAACCTGAAAGGTGGCAACATGTTTAATTAAAAATAGGTAAGAGAATAAAAGCCCCCAAGAAATCAGACTTACAAACACCAAAACTATAGATGAGAACAGAAAAAAAAAAAGTTACCATTTTCAAATGCAAAAGAAGCAGTGTACTTAATATGGTATCTGGACATTAATTAGTCAGCTCTACGGGGCAACGCTTATTACATACTTTTCAATAGTTTATAGAATTTGTGTCTTCCAGTCACTTCAGTATCACTCTACACCTAGAAATTAAGATTGATACACTGAACAATATGACTAATACTCAAATTTGACGTTTGCTAAAAATACATTTCAATGTATTTTTAACAAGTGAAACTGAGACTATAGAACAGTAATGAATATTTCTTCATGAACAAGTGTATGTAAACAAAATTGACTTAATTCCCTCCACAGAGTGAAATACAGTAGACAGAAAACCATTTTATCAAAGTATGCAGGAACACAAGTCTCACTCAGCAGGACACCCCATAACATTACTAAGAAAGTTGTATCTCAATTTATTTTCCAGTGGAATTCTTTTTAGCTTTTTTAGGATGTTCAAAGGAATTGAAGTAGTCCAGAAAAATGTACAATGTTTATGCATGTTTGTCTGCATTGTGTTGTTGTCTATGTTTTCATCATGGCTGATGAAGAAGCTTGGAAACAGGTCAGCTGCAAGTGCATGCTGCTTTTGAATTTGTTTAGCAGCTCTTCCAGTAACCTGTAAAGGGAAAACAGTTACAACTTTAGAAAATTCTGGAAAGGGAACAATTACTACAAGTTTTGATTATTCTGTCTGTGACTTCAGGTATGCTGTCTGCTTTTCTTGTGTAGCTGAATTGCAAATTTGGGTTGTTGGCCTTGTCTTTGGAAAGTATTTGTAGATTTCTCTTAAGTGTTATGATTGAAAGATCAGAGATATTATGACTGTTCCAGGAGAAACATTAATTCACCACAGTCACATTGTTTTGTCCCTAACAGATAAACTGTGTATGAGTTCATTTGGGGGCATAACAATAGTTAATTTACATCTACCAAGCTGTCAAGAAAGTACCTCGTGCAGGGGATAGTATTTAGTCCACAAACCACAGATGTGGGAGCAATGGTGCTGATGGGCCTGTTGTAGAAAATATTGATTGCAACACTGGAGATGCTTTAAGTTGTTTTACAGTCTTGGCTGGGTCTTTTATTTTCTCCTTAATCTGGGGAATAATGTGATCTCTGAATTTTCTGCCCTATTTCAAAAGCAAGCCATATAGTGCAGACATGTATCACCTGAACTTTTTGGCATGCTGCATTACTGAATGGCCCAGTAACAAAAAAAAAATAAAAAATTACACTGTGTGTTAAAAAAAACCAAACTAGTCCAAGAATAACAACTTAAACCAGAAAATCAGTATCTGCTTCTTCAGCAGGTCCTCTGGAAAAGGATCATGTCCATGTAATAATTTAGCATCATAGTAGTGATTGTGAATGAACACACACAAACAGCTCTCAGTCAGAGCACAAATGTGCTATTTTACACAAATACATGTAGATTACAATCAGCTGCCGGGAAAAATGGCAATTGCCATGTAGTGACCTGGGAAACAGAACAAGTTCTGCACTGTCTGGGGCTCAAAACACTGAGGCAGATGTAATAATGATGCAGTTCTTGATTCTCATTTGTCTCATGAAGCTCAGATGCTTGTGACTAAGTGAAAAAAGAATTTCTACAGGTGTTTTGGAAAATTTGAGTTAAAAGATCTCTCCTTACTCAAAACTGATTTTTAACTATAATAAAGCATAAGATCTAAGTAAGATGAGGAGGTATCTCGAGACTTGTTGTGACTAGAGAAGAGCAGGTTTGACTACATAGACAGAGGACATCTGGAAGAAGCCACAGACCACAGACCATGAGCTGCACAGTCTCTTTATGTGTCTACAAAATATTCTAAATTCTGACTGCTAAGTGCAAACTGATTTGACGCAGGAAAGTACAATGAAACCAATCTCTAGTTCAAGCCATCTGTACTTACACTACTCTACTCATTACAAATCTGTCCTAGTTGTACTCTTCATTATGCTGTGGCTGTCAAATAGACTATCAAGTATCTGGCTGTTTGTCAAAGGTCGTGGTGGTGGAAAAGCAAGAACCCAAAATTCCTCCTCCTGATGTTAAGAAAGAGCCACAGACCCTCCTTATTTGTTTTTTAAAAGAAACATGCCAGTTTTATGAGTTCCCCATCCATCAGCTTGACAAAGTCTGAACTTTGTTCTTGGCCATCTTTTTAATTGCTACTTAATTCAGTAAAACAATACAATGGAACTCACAGAAACCTTAAGGATTAACAAGGAAGGCTAAAGAAGACAGATACTACAAGACAAATACAAAGCGACACTGAACTGAGAAGATAGGATGGGCAAGCAGGATATGTCACAAAGCCATTAGCTCCTCTGGGTAATTTAATAGGCCATGAACAAGGCAAGGACTGAGCTTTTTCCTGACTCTGTCCAAAAAGGCTTCTGCTCTGTAATTCAGAAGGGCCAAATATGGTGAAAGTTAACCCTTTTATATCAGAGTTTTCTTACAAGAGTAAAAAGCAATGGCTCCAAAGACCATAAAGGAAACAAGAGGGTGCAATGTACTCACTTTCTGTCAGTTCCACTTGAGAGCTGAGGCAAGGCTTCCAAAGCTTGCTTAAAGCTTGATCTGCAAGGAAAACAAAAATACTCATATTCTGCTAGTACAATACTCAGCATTTACAGTTTCTCTCTATAAATCCTATAGAAGGATGCTATATTTTATTCATCCTTTATTTCAATAAATTGACAAAATATTTACCTGAGACCTGACATCCATATGCAAATTGAACATAAGTCATGGGGTCAAGCATATGTCTTGATATTCCTAATGTGATGTACATCATACATCAACAGGAAATGTTAAATCAGCAGCTCACTGAAGACTGTCACATCCTGGACTGTTCAAAAATTAACAGGTAGAGGCTAGCCTGCCTTCTGCCCAAAACTAAGTGACCATCAATCAGTGTATGAAGAACAGATAAAACATTGATTTTGTCTCTCTGTGCTTAGTAGACAGACCGCTGCAGTCTGCCTTACACAAGGGTGCCTACAGAGAGTGTTCCAGTGGGTTTGCACTGGTAACATAGTCATAGAATATTTTAGGTTGGAAGGGACTTTAGGTCCAACCCTGATCTCAAAGCAGGGCCGATTTCAAGGTTAGAGGAGGTTTCTTTGGGCCATTATTCAGTCAAGTGTTGAGTAACTCCAAAGATGGGGTTCCCACCCCGCTCTGGGCAACAGGAGTGGAACAGAAATGAGGGAACAATGCAGGACCTGTACAGATAAGTAGAATCTTGTCAGCAAAAGATTAATATGGTGACTTATGGCAACTAGTTACAAGTCCAGCAATAAAAAACACCTCCATGAAGCTCTGGCTTTCAGGGTTCACTGTACTTTGCCCTATTACAGACAATATAATTTCGATTTTATCCACTTTGAGCCAATGCCCAGTAGTTTTCTTTTAGTAGTTTTTCTTTTAGAGGCCTTTGTCACTATCAGAATAGGGAAGTGAGTACTCTGAACTGGAATGCAGTGACACCAGGGGACACTATGTGTGACTCTATGAAGACACATTAAGACTGAAATGTCTCCTACAAAACTGTTGATTTTTAAGATGATCAAATTACCATCTGCTGGGACATATAATGCCAATCTTAAAAGAAGTGAGGGTAATTAAAATAATGAATTAATCTGCCCATATCCAATCCCCACCATAATCACCTAGAAATTTCAGTCAATCAGCTTTACTCAAAACTGCTGAGAGCTATCATAGCCTGTTTTTACATGCCTTGGCTGATCAACCATTGATGGTGCTAATGCTTTTCCTTCTCCCTCTATATTAATGTGTGTGTGTCCCCCACACTACTTATCTTTGGTCTTGCCTCAGTGAGAAATGATAAATTGCTGAAAGCCTTTTGAAGGCATTGACTCCAGGAGACAGTGTCAAGCTGAATTCCCTTTCCCCAATTAGTGTGTGGAGAAGGAGCAGGGTATTGTATAAGCCTATGGAGAGCCCTAATTCTCCATATCCCTATAAGGGGATCCTGCCAGTAGCTGGACCCTCTGACCAATCTGGCAGGTTATTTATGTTTTATGAGATTGCTGTGAAAAAATGGATATAACTCATCAAGATCTGCTTGTGTCTGGCTTTAGCATAATTATCCTCACCAGCTGTACTGCTGTTAAGAAGTTTTACAATTTGTTTTTGATGTCAAATATTGGTTTGTGTCTAAAAGTCCAAGTAAAAAAACAACAAAAAAAAAAACCAACAAAAAAACCCCCCTATTTTCTTTCAACTGATAAAATCTTGCTAGGTTTCTGGTTTTTGTATATTTATATAGTAGATCACATATTCTATTTGAAGCAAAATTCCCTCATTCTAAATTTACAGTATGTGTTTTTGCATGTGTACCAAGGATTCCATTACACTGCAAAAAGTGACATTACAGCACATCTTACTTGCTTTCAGGTGTTAGGTATATGGCCACGGTATCCCTCAATGCACAGATTTCAAGTTTTGCCTAAAGACAGAAATACAAATATTGAAAATATTGAAACAATGACACAATGCCCTTTCACCAAGTGGATACAAGTATCCCAAAGCTTCACCTTCTTGAGAGGCAAATACTATTGCACGCTGCCCTTGTAAGCAGCCTTGGCTTTTAACAGTTTATTTCCTGTATTCTTTGTTGCCATGCTACTCTGTCAGGAGACTGCTCAAAGGAACAATTTCATACTTTTGATTCAAGTCAAACTGTTTACATGGTCACTGTGTAGTAGTCAAAAAACACTGGTTTGTCTCTCAGTAACCGTAACAAATCTTCAGTTCTGTTTCACCTTTTCTGTACTGTGATAGAAAGACAGATGCAACTTTTTTATTCTTTTTAAAAAAATTCAATACAGTGAGCTTAACTTCTCACAGCACTGCTTAGCCAGGGAGAAAGGAAACACAAAAATACAAAAATCTGCCAATATACATTTTGTGCTTGGTTCTTCCAGTGAATTAATTTTTTTCCATCATATGAGGAAGCAGAATGATTGTACTTTGTTTCTTTTGTGTCACCTGGCGGGCACAAGAGCTTGGGGATTTTATTCCTGCACTGTACTGTGTGCCCAGGTATTAATTTTCACTTAGGCAAACTGTGGAGGAGACTGAACTCACAGATTAAACAAACTTCACAGATCATCCATTGGTCTTTGAAAAGCCGCACGATCATCACAACTTTTATATGAAATAGAAACATTCTGGTAGATCATTAAATAATTTCATTTAAAAATACAAAGCGAACTTCATAAAAAATAACATTTTGTTCTTTTAGGCATAAATATGAAATTTAATCCAGTTAGACATTACAGTACCCTATCTACATGTACACACAACATTAATCTTCCAAAACAGAACATTTAACAATGCAACACATACAACTAATTCCACATCTAATGAAAGCCTTTGGCTTTTAGGTATCTCCCTCATCCCTCCTCCAGGTAGGAAGACCAGTAAAATGCATGCTTTTTTAGAGCTAGAACTTTCTGGCACAAAATATAACATAGCCACCTCAAATTTTATACTCATCAGAAATGCTTTTCTCAACACACAGTATTTTACCTCTTTTTATATAGTGCTCCAAGCTCAGGAGTTGTGGACTTTTTGAAGTCCTACACCTAAGATTCTGGAGTCTTTTCTACATTTTAGGAGGTACCAGTACCCCCTTCTCAAGTACCACAGCCTGAGTGAACCTGGTGGAAGGGCAAGCCCTGCAAAACTGTGGGTCATGGGATGTAGGAATACAGAGTGAGGCTCGAATGAGAATTTTTTGTTCAGTCTAGCAAGGCTTGGATGACTCTCACACTGCTGCTGTCTGTTAGACAGGATTTTCCATGTTAAGAGGAACAGAAAATGACCATGAGTGACAAACTTACAGTAAGGAGAAAAAAGCCTTTCAATTACAGGCTTAGGCAGCAAGTCCCTACAGTTGTTTAATCAGACAAAAAGGATATAGGCACAGCTTTGTTGTTATTCATGGATTTGGTTTAAATACTGAGTCAATCACTTGGCTGTGATCTTCCTATACTAATTCTCTGTCCAATGCCATTACTAGCAGCAATTGGAAAACAAAGCTTACCACTGGATATTATTTTCCCATCATAATGCAAGAATGCTGTCATGTACAATGAAAATAGGGAGTTTGCTCTTTTTCTGTTACAGCCATAGCAATCTGACTCAGAGGGATTTTTTATAAAAAGGTGTTTTTCTTAGAGTCCTTTAAAGCTTACCCAATAGCAACACCAATCCAGATGTAAGTAAAGACAGCAAAGCTATTCTGCCCATGTTACAAAAACATGGTATTTCAGAGAGAGTAAAGCAAACAAGTGACTAGTCCTGCAAAGTCTTACAAGATCCTACTGCATTCTGTTTTTAAATCTCAAAATATCTTTACATTGTTTTTTGCTTTTAAAGTGATTTTTTATGTCAGGCCAAAAAGAATATTTGACAACACTTCAAAGAGATACCACTATGATGCTTTTTATTTCATAGAATATAGGTAGTCTTTTAATGCTGTCTAACACAAAGATAACCCTAAAATATAATAAACCCAAGAACCAGTATCCCAAAGGGTATTCATTCATAAATCTGAAATAGGTTGTAAACGAATCCTTTTTATCTCCTTGCTTTCACTGCTACAATAAATCGAACGCCCAGATTATACCTCTGTCTGTTATTCTCAGTTTTCTACATTCAGATGTTTGACAGTACAAAGTATTCAGGTACCTGTAAAGCTCCATTTCTGCTGAAGGATGAAACACACTGCATCAGTCGACTCAGTTCTTCAGAGACTGCTTCTACAACCCTTGACATTACCCGAGGAACTAAGTCTTTAGAAATGGTAAACACCTAAGTTTAATGAAAGAAGAACCATGAGCACAACACCTGCATTAACAGAAGTATTTTCAAAACTAACATTTCAATAAAAACATAAACATCTTTGACTGAAAGGTCTCATTCATTTTTATCAACATACCAAAATTCAAAAGAGACTTGAATATGAAGGATGTGTTTTGATGCTTGCCCTGCACTTTGACCAGTCCCCTCTGTTAGCAGCAAATTTGGCTATGTGATTTGTGATAACCTTCTTGCTATACAAAAAAGCAGCTAAACTTCAAAATATGCACCTTTGGCTGATGGATGCAGGTAGTCAGGTGTCTGTAACAGGTAGCCATCTTGTAGATAGCACCTTTAAGTCAGAGTTGTGTGTCTGACTTACACATTCAGCCACTGTTTACCCATATACTCTGCTATTTCTTCTAGACTCCTTTATATTTGACCACTGTCCAATGGCTAGTATTGTTATACTCTGTAGCAGAGATAAACATTTGACAGACTGTGTGAGTACGAGGGTGTCAACGGATTTTCATTTAGATTCTGCCACTCCTGCCATTTATTAGTTAACTGGCAAAAAATTTTAAGCCTTACTGGTTTTCCCATGCATCAAAACAATCTTTATAATCACATATTTGTATAACTTGTAAAAGTTGCATATTCAGAATAGTAACTGCAACACAAAGTTATTAAATCTATGCTTGAAGCAAAGTATGAAGAGACCAATTTTCCTTAAAGGGAGTTTTACAGAAGTGAGAAATTGTTGTGGATTTAAAAAACAAGAAAGTATGATTTTTCTATAATAAATTCGGGAAAATGCAGGCCAAGAGGTTGGAATATAGGAGGAAGTGAGATTATAGGTTAGACACACCAAACTTGTGTCAAAGCTTAAAGGTGATGATAAAACTGCATTAAACTGCACAGGGCTGGGAAAGAAGATGACACATGAAGCTGGAGTGGTTTATGTAACCTTAAGTATGTGACTGGAGTGGGATAAGAAGGAAAATGAGATGTATAAAGTTTTGAAACATTTCCACACTTTCTGCTTTGAAAGATTCTAAAGAATTAAGTAGTGGATTGTTTTCTGGAATACTTTTGCTTTTACACAAAGTTTAGCTTCCATGTCTGACAAAGAAAATTAGCAACTGACAGAAGATATTAATATATATGTGTAAAAATCAACAAGAAAAAAACCAACCAAACAAAGATTCCTACAGAGTTTTCAGTGATTTAAATAAAGAATTGTGTAGCAGGCATTCCATAAGGCTGATCATTCCAAAAGGCAGGTCTGCACCACAGGCCAAGCACAGTGACTCCATAAATGTCAGCTACCAGCTGTTACCAGTGCTGGAAAGAGGTCATCTTATTCAGCACCAAACACTGCTGATCAATTCAACACAAATATACCAGGAACACGCCCAAAGATCTTCTACTGAGAAGATAATATTTCTGCCTGCAATGAGCACTCCTGAAGTTACTTTACAGAATCCAGGAAAAATAATTGTCAGCAAGGGTGAATCACCACAAATTTGCAGTAAGAAGCCCTTATTTTGATTTCAGCTAAATTTGAATTCAAAGGTAGAGAAACAATTTTCTTTCCATTTCAGTCAATCCTTGCTGTTCATCTGATAGTTAATTTTTGCTGTTTCAAAATACAGAAACATGCTGCCTAGCTAACTAAACTTAAACCTGACCCAGCTTAACAGAATTTCACCAGTGGAAATGGGAGTTTCGTCTTGACACACATTCTCATGTTTCTGTATATTTCACATCTAGAAATTTAAGAGGCAATGCTATTTAGGCCAGACTCAGTATCGGTCTCAATGAAGAGAGCACAGCAATGCACCCTTTGCTGCAGCATTTTAACAAGTATGCATGTTTACAAGCCTAGCTCAATAAGTCACAAATTACTTTGAATTTTTTAAAGCAAAACCTCTAATTTCCATTTTAATTAATTTTCACTACACTGAAAAACATTATTAAAATTGTTATCATGTTGGTATATGTTTTTAGTGTTTCTTATTTCCTCATTTGGAAGCATTTGATAAAATCACAATGCTTCTGTGTAAATGCTTCTGCTATAATTTAACACTGAAATAGTATAAAAAATACTGCAAGTCAAATTTGAAGTTCCTGAAAATATTTTAATTTATACGAATCCTTGTAATTTAAGAAGGAATAAGATAAGTAAAAGCCTCAAGTGAATCTCATTATATTTTAATTACAGGGAAAAGGTCGAGCAGCCATACTTGTGGTATTTTGGAGGTAAGAGAAATATTACTACCAATGCTTCTACCAGGAGCAACTGTAATGTGTTAACACTCTTGATGATTAGAAGAGTGATTATGTAAAACACAGGTTCTAACTTAAAGAACCACAGAAAATTCCTCCATACAATCCCAAAAGGCTAAATAATTGCAGCCCCTCTGAGTTTATTATGTTATAAGCAATGCTTTAACATGCACTTCCTAGCCTAGGTAGCCATTACCTACTTAGGTATTTCAAACAGTATTTGTGCTTACAAAGACTAGAAAACTTTTTGTGTTTAGCTTTCCTATTTCCTATTGTATGTAGAAGACTGACATATCTTGGCTTTTCACTCTGAGTGGCATGTGTTGAACATTTCCTTCAAGGTGAAACAAAGGTAATTTACAGATGTTTTGGAAGAAAAAAAAAGGTAATCAGAGAAAGAAAGCATCATAACTAGCTATATATCTATATATTATCTGCATGGAAAGGGAGAATTTAACTTTAGCATTTGGCTTTCCTCTTTATCAGATAATAGAGACAAAAAGGTGTAATGGAGTGTTAGAGAGGATAAACAGGAACCACTCATCTCCTTCTGCCCATAAAAAAAAGTTATCAGTTGCATAACAGGTTGGCTAAAGCTAATCTAAACCACATCTATAACGAAGGCACTTCAATAAAAAAAAATCTGGGATTTACGAGCAAAAGTACACTGAAATCATATGAATTTAAGCATGAAATGATCTGAAGTTTCTCCTCACCTCTGCATGCACAGCAATGATATTCACTAATGCTTCTTTCAAGTAATTTCTGACACCTGAAACAAGAGAAACAAAATAATTACTGTCATTCTGTTGTCTCAACACCACCATAATATTCTGCTGTTCAATACTGTACTTTTTATTTTCATTGTTTACTACTACTTTTGCAATCAGAGGCAGAAAGAGAAAGTTCCATAGCCACACCACCAGACTATTTCCTTTTTCAAATCAAATGGAGAAAGGCACATTTCCTTACAGCAGAAGGTTAAAAAAAGCCAGTAGGTTCCTGTTTTAGTATTGTTCTCTAGCAAGACAATTTCACCAACTTTGCAATTTAATACAAAAATAGCATTATTAAAAAATAGATTCTGGATGCTTTGCTAGAATACACACTCCATGGCACAGAACATGCACCACAGTTCGATAAGTTCTAAAGAACAAAGTCAAGAGATTTTGTTTGTATAACAGTCTTCAAGCTCTTACTACTTTATCAGCTTCTCTATCTGTGAATTATTACAGATAGGAATAGCAAGGTCTCTTGTTTATCTGAAAGCGGTTCAGAATATATTACTCATGGCAGTTTATAGGAGATGTCATGCCTTAGTAGAAATTTCCTTTTGGGGAAGGTGGAGAAGTTAAATAAGCATTTTCTTGCCAAGCTTATGAAACACTTGTCAATTTACACTAAGAAGTGAATTCTAAACAGAACATCCAGCAGCATGTGCTTTAGTTGGGACAGGCTCTTAGTACTCTCTGCTGCTGTAATTCTGTAACTTTCCCAGCCTGTACTCCAGTCATCTAAGATTTAAAACAGGCAAAAATCTAAAATTGCCTCACTTGTTTTTATGGCCTATTCACTCTAGGCAAAGGAAAATTAGAAAGCATTCAGCTCATTAAAGTATGTACAAATGCTGTAAGTACAAACAAAGTAACGAGAGAGGGTTAGTGATCCACATGACCTCAGCTTCTGATTTTGATTAGTCTACCACGAGTCAGAGAAAGTGCAATGACCCCATCCCTCCCTTCAATATAGTCAATTGACAGTAAAATACAAGAATCATGGACAAAGACTAGTGAGACCACACAGCTCAGAGATCACAGTGTGATTAAGGCTAATGCTATAAAAATTACAAGATGAACCTTTAATCAGTTCATCTTACTTGCTCCACCTTTCCTCAGATAACACTGATGCAGAAACTTAGTCTTGCTAGAAAATGCAGCTTTAGAAGGGGTTACCAGAGCTCATCAAAAGGAGCTATTCTGTGAGAAGAGTAGTATCTCACTATTGCCACCTCGGTCATGCTCATGTCTTTAACCATTGATCCCAGAACTTGCCTCAAGATCTAAGAAGGTGACACTTTTTCTGTCTTCCCTAATTAGACAGTTAGGGATAAAAATTTTATAAAAGCAGGACACAAGGATGACCTGTCCTTGGCAGCACAGGACTGTCCTGCATGAGGAACAAGCATCTAGGATGTGCAATGGGATGCAGCCTGGATGTCAGAAAAATACAAGCCTTTCTCCACACATTCCAAAACATCTCTAGTGCCTTTTCTCGTTACCTTTATTCTTCCCCTTGAAAATCTCAGCAGTTTTTTTTTTTCCGTTTAAATTAACCCAAAGACAAGTCAAACAGTATTGTATACCAGCTTGCAAACCTAAAATTTCTTTCATCTTAGTGAGGAAGTGAGGGAGGAATAAAGCAATTTATATATACCAGAAATTTTATGAAACTGACTTTTTTCTCCTGCCCTGTAACCTTGCAAAACAAAGCAAGAATGTTACACACCAATACTCAAACCACACCAAAAGATCACAGGTATATGTGGAAGTGCAACACCCCCTTCCTTTCTCCTCTTGTACTGTTTTCCTTCTTTTACTTCACTTCACTTTACTGCCCTTGTTTAAATCCTCTGCATACTTCATATCACAGAGGTCAAAATTTCTATCACACCCCAGAAACACATAGAACTTGACCAGACAGTGAACAGTGGTGTGCATATCACATTAGGGTGAATTTGGGAGCTGGTTTGCAGTTAACCTCTGGGTGCAAAGTGTTGCTTTTGGTCTGCAAACCTATGCAGCATTCAGCTTTTGGCTGCTTCCCAGTCTCATCTTGTGACAGTAGGATCTTTCATGTGGAAACTTTGATTTTACTTTTGCACAAATGCTGCACAAGATTAAGACTTTGACAGTCTCCCTTCTCTAGGGATACCTGAGCACTGCCACGGCACGTTCCTTAGTCAATCAAAATTTCAGTTGTTACCTAAGCAGCATTTTTTTGGCCCAACAGGTGTTTCCTAATGAAGTATCTCACTCAAACCCTGCTACTGCTGGGGAGTAGTAAGGAAAGTACAGAGAGGGGGCTGCCATATCAAACAGAGAGGGCACGTGTGTCTCCTGCAGAGGTGGCCAGCACGCTGAGCTGGGAAGAAGTGTTATCAAGGAGGTGAGTGAGAAACTGGAGTGGATAGAGACTGAAATGGGTTGTGTAAGAGGGTGATGTGGTTCCAAGGAAGAATCCTCATTTCCCACCTATCTCACCTAAACCCCCGAGGTAGTGAACCTCTTCTCACACATTTGTGCAACTTGGCTCAGGGTAGGAGCTGCTAATTCTGTCTGCTGCTGCAAGCACTCAAATTAAACAGCTTTTGACTGTGCTAGTAAAAGTTGCCTATCACTATATCTGCAGAAACTTTACATAACATATTTCATGAAGAGTGAGCTACCAAGTTGCCATCACTGCTATAACTACCTATGTACTGTTAATTTCTAAAAGCATGAAATACCAATATCAGCAACATTAGCACCAGGTGTTGAACACCATTGCCTGATGGTTCTCAGCTAAGGTAAAATGGTCATTTATGTCAGAGCTCAGAATCAATTCAGTAAATGGAATGGAGATGGAAGCTATGGTAAAAATGAAGTGAGACTAGTTTAGTATAGCATATTGTTAGCCTATCCCAGCTGCATGACAAAATTGTTAACTTAAACCTCAGTGAAAGAACATAAGCAGACATATTTTATCTTCCATCCTTGTACCATGCACAAGGACGAATGGCTGAGCTAAGTACTTAAAGGAGATAAGTGCTACTGGGATTGCAAGAAATAATTAGGTGTTCCTGATCTTTCATAGCAGGCTCGGTCCTGCAATGACTGCAAGATCAGGGAACTCAATACCAGCACAAATATTTCCTCTATTTCTTCAACAGGTTTTACAATTTAAGAGCAAATAATTCAGCACAAACTGTGTAAAGCTATGCAGTTTAGAGACAGTCTATGTATATCAAACTGCAGTTGCCTTAACTGCAGCATTTAATAACCTGGAAGACCTTGTCTTGGTAAGCTAAACAAGCCAAAAGCAGAAAGAACATGCAATTGCACTCTAAAAATTCCAGTTAGTGGAACCAGACAGGGAAAGAAGGGAGAACTGTGTAAGGTGAAGAATAACATAGGCACAAGAAAGAAAGAAGGAAGGCATAAATGAACTGGTCATCAGTGAACTTAGACTGGAAATTACAGGTCACTGTGTAAAGGTTTGCTCTAACTGAGCTATGAAAGATGTGGTTTTATGACAATCATTGATGTTGGTGGGGGTCATTTTCCTACCACAAATAGAACATAAGTAAAAAGAGCATTTCCCCCCAGCCCTCCTTTTTGTCTTTTTTTGTGAAGGATTTAATTTTTGGATGTGGGGACAAAGCCAAACATATTGGAATGTCAAGACCTGCAGGCATAGTTAATAACTGTACTATATTTTGAAAAGTTAAAATTAAAAAATATCCCATTTCTGATTTATATCACTGTACTGTTTGTGGCAGGCTTTGCTGAAGCAAAGTATTACTTTTCTGGAATATGATTCACTGGAAACACAAGCAGTGGCATCCAACTGTGAATTTGTTGTGAAATTCATTTCAAAATGAAAAAATTCTGTCTAGAATAGAATTTTTGTACAGCTTTCTCTACAACTGTTCAGCAGCCCACGCAATTACAGTTTTTGGGACACCATGCTGCCAGTCCTATTATACAGCACTGAAAGCTAATGCACCATGTAACTGTAGATTGCAACTATTAGGCTAATCAAGTGAAACATAACATTCTTAAGTCTAAAATACCTCTTATTTAGCATATTGAAGGACAAATACAATGCCTTTCCACTGCTTCTGACAGAAATGTGTTACAGAAAGTCTCAACAAGCTCTTGCAATTTCTCTGAGGAAAATGTTATTATTCTGTTATAACATAAATGCATTCCACTCCCACTCTATTCTTAATACCAAAGACTGACTTGCTGGAATTCTAGCTGCCACTAACAAAGCCTCAGCATTGCTTTAAAGAAAAATGAATGGGAAGACTTAAGAAATAAAAATGAAGGACAATTTCAGCCATCAACTATCACAATGGCTGACAGAAACTTTAAAATAGCATCTTCCAATTTTGGACTCGTCACTGTACTTTTTACCAGAGAAACATATAACAAAATTATCCATTAATCTTCAGTTTACACCACCTATTAATTTTATTCTCTTTTTTTTTGTTTTGTTTACAACTTAAATGTGTCAGTCTACATTTCAAAGCAATTTTAGCAACACTGTAAAGCTGTAGCATGGATGACTGTGTGAATGATGGGAAAAGCAGAAGGGAAAAAGGTTTGTGGTTCTGAGGAGTAACAGAAACCAAACTTTTAGCTTGCCAATACAGGAGTCATTCAGGAGATCTTCAGATGGTGTAGTGCTACCAGTTGTCCCACTTGTAGTTAGTTCTCAGAGATATGTTTCCCCCAAGTACTTATATGACATCGTTATACTACGAAACCCCCAAAGTGACTGAATAAGCATGAAAGAGCTGGGACTCCAATACCACATGTGTAATTCTAAAACACAGAGAGGCTACAAAATGCTTTCTGCATGCAAGAAAAGAGCAAAGGTTGCACACACAGTAAAACAGAACTCATCCAGCTGCTCCTTTTGTGACAGAAGCCAACTTGGGTCTTCAAATGTTCCCAGTCCTTCTACAGTAAATTGATAGTGTCAAGGATGATATGAGCTTCAAACATTTTTTAAGCCTTCGGCAGACTCAAGTTCAAAGAATGAGCTCAAGTTCAGTGAGGACAATTGAAACACACAGGAAATATTAACCCAGGCAGATGGGGTTTGACACACTTTTAACTTTTGTGAGATTGGAATCTCATTTGAGATGGACAGCTGGGAATCCAGCCTTGCTGCTGCCTCTCACCAAACCAGCCTTTTAGCTTGCCTCTTGTGCAAAAAGGAAGAGGAAAGAATAAATGCACATAACTGTTTAGAAAAAGCAGGTGATGTCAGCAGGTACCTCTGCTTATTAGCAGTAAACCAGACATGAGGATGAGAGACTATGAAGGATCAAAAGAAAAGAAAAAGCAAATTTAGTTAAAGAGAAATCATGCAGGAATACTGAAAGCTACTGTTCCTTTCTGGAGGAGCTAGAAAAGCCATCCACAGGCAATTGTACAGTTTGACAGCTGCCACTTTTTTTTTTTTTAATTTTAAATAAAGCAGAGAAGACTGAACAGCTCTTAATATGTTGACTAAGCTACTAGTACTGTTTCTCGACTGCGTTGACTGACTTATTAGAAACCTAAGCTCAGAAATGAGTGTTGGGTAGGCACAGAGCCACCAATTTAGGAACAACAGAGAGCATTCTGAGACCATTCTGTAGGAGGTCAGTACTTAACTGGGCAAGCAACCACTGCTGGTGGTAGCAATGTTTCTTAGTGCTTCTGAAAAGAGAGCTCTAAATTTGTTGGCCTTGAGGCTTGAGCATGACTTGGTAGAGATAGGAAAACTGATGCCTGGGAGTCTGAAATTTTGCATTTTAAGACACATCCAATTGTATGCAGTAGTTTTTACAATTTATTGTTCTATTTGGTGGGTTACGCCAATAACAGTCAATCAGTCTGAAACCTTTTTCTTGACTAGTTTTGAATGAAAACTTTCCGAAAAAATAACAATGTACAGAATTTGGTGATCCAAAGAGGTTAATATTTTTCATGCCTAGCTGCAGAACAACAATAATTGCCTGTTCCTGGACATTCCATTTGCTAGAGGAGGGCGAATGCAAAAAATTATTTAATCCGCTCCGTTCTAAGAAGGAACTGGCTTTTAAATTTTTTTGATATATATTCTTTTTAGTTACATTACATCCTACTGCCAAATTTAAGCAAAATGGTATGGGAAATGTTAATTTCTAAGTTTCAGATATATCATGCCAAACTTTACAGCAAGTCACACTCAAAGTGTTCTGAACTGTATGTCAGTTAAGCTCCTGCAGCTCTTCTGTAAGTTTTTAATCTGCTACATGAAACTGTTGGGAAAAAAAAAAACTGCACACATCTCCTGCAAGTTGTTAATCAGTGCTGCGTAGTGCACATTAAAAAAGAAACTAATGAATGGTATCCAAAGCCATGTGGATGTAACTTCTTTAAACAGTCTGATTTTAACTGTTAAGTTTCCTCTAGGTTCTGGCTGCATTGCAGCTGCAACAGCAGTATTTGATACCTGCTTTAACTAAAATTATCCTGGCACAATTTCTAGTGTGGTCACATTCTTCCCCAATGCAGCTTCTGTTGCAGAAGCAGTGCTAGGGGCTAGCAGGATTCCTTTTGGGATGGCAGAGACACTAATTTGTATTTCTGCAGCTCTTGAAAAGGCAGTCTGTGCTCTGCAACACACCAAGTGAGCTCCATCCTGCCCGTGCAGTCCATGTGGGAATTTCAAGCTTAGATGGATGCCTCCTGATAAACCAAGCTGCCGCACACGTACTCCACAGAATTTCACTTTTCAATCTAACCTAAACAATAACTTCCATCTAAAATCAAGTAATCTCTTTCCAATCCCCAAACATTTACACGGGTAAGGCAGAATGGGTGGGAGGGGGAAGAGGCTCTACAGAGTAAAACACTGTCTGAGGTTACAGCAGGTCAGCAGGGCAGTCAGCACTGCCTCCATGCAAAAGCTGCTGGAACAATTTTAAAAAAAGGTTAACTGTGTAGAGGTGTCTTGGTAGAAAAATTTTAATTTACAAGATCTACAGATAACTCCAGCTTCCCATACTTACAGATCACGGCCTGACACCTCCAGGGCGTGCAAAGATCTATCAACAACCTTATCCCAAGAAATGAACAGGAAGCAGCACAGACTAAAAGTGAAAATTCAAATGAACACCAAAATATTTTTATTTTTAGGCTGCAGAATTCCAAATAAACATGACTTATAATGCACCTTACACATAAAGCATTTCAGAGACTCAGGGTACTGGACTGTGAAGCACATATAGCAAAAACCAATTTACATGATGTTGGTATTGGGAAGGTACTTATGAAGGAATATGCCTTATATGAAGGAATAAACTTATTACTTGAATTTTTAAGAGCATTTAACTTGGATTTGAAAAAAAACCAGACCAGTTTGGATTTAGAATGGAGTGCCCAGGATGACATGAAAAAGGCTGACATCTATCTATGAGAACCAACAGCACAGCATGCCTGAGGCTGCATTAAATGCATTTGAAGAAAGGTGTTGGCCCTCAAAACTATTCAGAAATCTAATATTTATAACCAGGGAAAGTTTAATGTGACTGATAGTCTGTTTAACCTTTTATGTTCCCAGAACAACAAACTGTATTTGCCTCATTAGAAAATGCCCTAAATTATTTAATGTTTCTGGAAAATTATTTTGAAAGCTAGCAACTATTTGCAATTTCTATAGTAAATGTGATACCCCATTTAGAAAAATAGTCTTTTAATTTCCAAGGAGCCTGCACCTTGCAAGACAGTTCCCTAACCTATAGGAATAGACAGAAACCTAACTTGTTTGCATGCATAAACCTTCCATGAACTACAGCACTGGTATATGAGTATTTAAAGGTTTTTTACTGAAGTGCCCCCACCCACGCAGTGATATCATCTAACCTGACACCCCACAGATGCTAAAAAAATATATATACTAAAAAAGTAGAGGCGTGACTTGGAATTTCCCCATGGACATAACAAAGCAGCTCACCTTTATGCTTTACAGCAGCACCAAGGTTTGCCCCTAAAAGGACAGTTGATAGGAAATGAGCTTCAGCTAACGGTACTATCAGTGGCCTGTTTGCTAAATTAAAGCAGCTAGACAAGCCTGCTTGTTTCTTCCTAATTACTAAAAATACATTTGCTATCATGCTTTGTTGTTTGCCCTGGATAAAAACATTTCCAGAAAACTGCTTGCAAGATGCTAAGAGCAGAACACATGTCTGGCAGTAGCTCTCAAAATACCGGAGATCCACCAGGTCACAACCTTTACCACCTACTAAGTGGCCTTATTTGTTTATTATATTCCCTCCTTGTTTTGACTCACTAGTATTTTTCAGCTTGATTAAAAAAAAGTTAATAATTAGTAGCTGTCAAAAACCAAACAATAAGCAGCGCAAATAATGGCTTTCATTTACTTCTTGCTTCTGTTTGCCCAAATAAATACAGATACTACCTCTTAATTCTAGAGAATTAAATGGACATTATCATATTCAGTAAATTCCTTACTTAACAGTAAGGAATATTGATAAATAACACTATTTTTACAATCATTTTTCACAATTTTTATAATCAGGCTCGAAGGTATTTATAACCTTTGAACACGATTAAATATTTTTTTAAATGTGTGCATAGTATATTAACAAACAAATACAGATAATACCATAATACCATTAAAAATAAATACCATAAAAAAGAAAAAGGTAAGTTAGAGGGAAGTAATTATTTAATACCAGTCTAGAATGAAAGACATAATTACAGCATTCACAGAATTTTATGGATCCATATGACACACCTGAGCCAAGTTAAATGTCACACAACTGCTCCATTGTCATTAAAGAAGAAAAACCCACTTAAAAACAGGGACTCCAGAATCTCGTTTCAGTTTAAACAAGAATGTGAAATTTCTCACTAGGCCACTTCCTGCTATTGCTGGAAACATTCCCTCCTTTAAACGGAGATGGATTTCAAGGTACTGTACTGAATGTTGTTTTGAAAGTACATTAAGAAGAAAATGTGAACGTGTAGGCAAACTGGAAACTCTCTGGAGAGATTACCCACTTATTTAACCACATTTCCTGTTTTTTAACCCATTTGTCCTAAGTCACTCCTTAGACTACTGACAAAAATAGATACAAGTGAGCTATAAATAGTTCATTAGCAGGTTTTTCTCAGTAAAACTGAAAATGTTTTGATAAATCTATTGTTCTTACTAGCTCCATACTAATTAAACTGTGAATCAGATTAATATTTTCTTGAAATTCGAAAAAGTCCCGAGAACTAATAGTGACCCAAAAAATAGCTATCAATAATTGAAATTTAATGAAGAAATTACTGGTAACCTATGTGACAAAGTGCTTTTACAAACAACAGTTTTGAAGCAAGGCTGACCACACAAGTCACAACCTTTCTAAGTATTTTGAGATCTGAAGGCCCAAATGCTACATCATTGAATTAGTCACCTTGCACTTATTTTCAGCCATGGCAGTGTGTTCACCTGACACATTGAATGTTATTTGAAGGACCTGAAACAAGTAGCCACAAACCTAATTTCTAAAAATATTAAAATGTGAAATATTTTAATGAAAATATTAAAATGTCTGCTTTTCAGGCTTTTAGTTACCTATAGTTTTTTAACTACTTTAATTCAATCAATCAAAATTATGTCATGACTTTCAAAGAACCTGAAAGTTTCTGTGCTTCAGCTGCCTTGGAGTAGCAGGAGTTCTAAAGATTGCCAATACTTTGATTAATACCTTTGTCTATGCATTAACTTCAGTCTACAAGAGGACAACAGCAAGAGAATAACACTGGTTCTGTGCCTTCCTGCATAGCCCAAACTGAGATATCTTTAAAACTGAAGCTGCTGAGGCTCTTCTGAACTTTCTGCTACCCCATTCAAAAACCACAGAATGATCTGAGGGACTGTTGAAGAGGTCTACCCAATACTGCTGCTTTCCTTACAGATATTAAACTCCACTGCTTCTGGGATAGGATAGAATACAGTTTCCTGTATTACTAAGAAGGAGCAAAATCTGTAAATGTCTGACTACAACAAAAAATGCAAAATCCAACAGTGCTTCACTTGGGAAGGAGAGGTGCTTGCTAGCACCAAAAGGTAGCTGAAGGCCAATTTGATATGTATGCATGTTCTTGCAAGGATTTTGTTCAGAGATGGATTTATTTTCACTTTTTCCTCCAAACACAGTAACAAAGCATAAAGAGCACTTCAATGCAGGCATGAAGGCCTTGAGCAAAAGATGCTGCATGTCATAGTTAGAATTGAACCATGAAGACTCTCAAATTACTCAAATTGTTGCACAATCAGCCAAATTTCAACCCACTAATCAGGTAACAAAGAATGTAAATGGTGAAAGAACAACAAACAAAAAAGCCCCGAACCCCATAAAGGAAGAATTCCAATGCACTGATGAAAAGAAATACCTACTTCAGAGGTCATAGCCATTCATACCTCTCCATCTAAGCATACACTGGTTTCAGCTCACTCCCCACTGGTAAAGAAATGCATTGATGATCATTAGATGAACCCAGTACTTGAGATACATTACCCACAGAAATTTGTCTTTTTGTTGTTGTCATTTAAATAAGAACAACATGGTCTGGCAGAGTTACAGCCTTTACAGTGCTCTACAAGTGCAAGCACCAATGTGTGGCTGTAACCCATAAAAGCAACTTTGTGTCAGAACAAGAATATAAACTATTCACGAAGCTAGCAGTCTGTTGCTCTATAGATTTAGCATTACTTAAAAAATACCTTACCATTTCTACTTCAGCATTAACAGCTTTGGGGATGTTGAGTCTTTTTTTTGTTGTTGCTGAATTAAAGTGGGTATATTTTTGACTGAAGGAAAAACCCAACAGTAGAAATTAATTACGACTATGAGATATTAAAGTAGGTGGTTTGAGGAAGATGAAAAAAAATTGCACTACAAGAAAAGACATTTCACCCAACTAAAACATAACATTTAAACCAAACCCATTTTTCTTCCTGAATGTAAAAAAACCCAGGTTCTGAAGAATGAAATTTATGTGTGAGACACTCAGGTATAACAAACACTCCTCCTTGACACGGAAATGAATACATCTAAGGATGACTCAGTATTACCTGAACTTTATCTACCAGCAATCCATTTGCTGCAGAATGCTGCTTCATTTTCCAGAAGAAAAATTTTAAACCAATTTTTTCCCTTTTCCCCCCTTGATTTTCAGCATATAAAGGTCATATGTATCTAAGTATGTATCTATCACTACATTTCCACTATAAAAATAATTTTACTGCTAAACGATTTTCTTTCAATAAAGCAGAGACTACTTATAGCAAACAGGTAAAAACAGTGTGCTGAAAACAGGGCACATGTCCCTGGTATGACTAGGTTCCTACTGATTTTAGCAATTTGTAAGACAGGACTGTAATCCTTCTGTGTGTGTCCAGGAAATGTAGCAGAGTGGACACTTAATGGCTCTTTCCTGGTCACAGAAGGTTCTTAAGATCCCAAAATTTGTAGGCAAAAGAAACACTGAGGCAAAACACTATATTGCACATAAGAGGGAACAGAGTACAAAGTGTATATAAATATTTGCTATGTATTTTCAAATAGCTGTGTGCATAAATAATTTTTTCATGAAATAAAGTTAGATTATGCTGGCCAATAAATTGCTCTGCTGCTTAAAAGCTGTCTTCCTAATTTTTTTTCCAGATTTAAGAATAATTGAGAAACTGTGAAATAGACCAGCTGGTGGGTGGTAGACAAACAGCATCATCATCTTGTAAAACTAGTGCCTACATACCTCTGAAGCCTGGCACTCACATCATTTCCAGTACTGTAACCTGTCTGCCACTTATTTTCCAAATTCTTCGCAAGTGAGCCTCTTAAGAAAAAAAACCCAACAGTTGTACCCCTTGACAACTTTGACATAGGCTTCCAAAGGTCAGAGTGTGGTAACTCATCACACTTAGGGGTCCTTGCCACTCCCAGACCTCTCTCACTTTACAGAAGAGAAGTCACATGTACCGTGGTGTCAGTGGGGGTCAAAGCCAGCAACACGGACAAACCCCTTCAGACTGCCCCCAGAGGTCCCCACACAGGAAGACTTATGTCATGACAAGAATGACAATTTAAAAAGGTGTTCCACAGATAAAAGTGTGCAGCTGTATTCACCCCATAAAGATACAGGATGACCAATTCAACAGGAAAAGCCAGTCACTCCTTTAATTGTAAGGTAGACTAAAAACCAACATTTCTATCAAAACTGAGAACAGTTGAATCCAAAATCTCAAGCAGTATTTCCTTTCATTAACACAAACCAAGCATAGTTGGCAAGAATATTCATTTATTTCTTTCAAACACATCAATTTTAAGGCACCCTGAAGGTGTCCTTTCATGATTTTATAAAACCTAAAATTATTAAAACCTTTCAAAACACAGACTCACTCAGGAAACTGTGTGTTCTTCTCATAATTCCTTAAGTCACTGGCACTGTAATAATAGCCTGTCAAATGCAAAATGACAGCAATTTCATAAATGAAGAATGGGCTTAGAGATATACTATGTTTATGAATTTACTTTGGTTGTCACTCAAATATTATTATCATAAGAAATGAGAAAACTGAAGTCAACTGATCCAAAAGAGACTAATTTCACAAATAAAGTGTTTGGAACAATACAGACACTAATAATTTTAGTGTCCAGTTTTGCTTGGCATGTCTCTAACCTTCAAGTTACTGAAAAAATTTTAATTACCCATGAAACACGTCCTGCATTTATTAGAGTGACTTACAACAGATATACTTGGGTAAGTAAAAGAAAAGGCAAAACTGGCAAGAGAAAGTACAGACCTTTTAAAAGACTTTTTTTAAAGAAAGCAACTTCAAAAGTGGTGCTTTGAAAAAAAGCTTATGAGCAGCACTAAGATGCACAATTTTCATGGTTTTACAGTATGTTTTGTTATTAAATTTGATGATTTTTTTTGAAAGTTCCTATTTCTATTGAATTATACAAATGTATAATGATAACAAGCAGCTGGCAATGAATAATATAAAACCCCCAATACTTCTGGAACCTGATTCAGCAAAGGTCTGTGAGTGTTCTTAACTCAAAAAATGCAAGCAGTCACCACACTGAAAAAAAGCACAGAACGAGTTCTTAATATTTTTACATACTTTCTTCCAAATTGCTTTGTGTAGCAATTTGTTCATGTTTCATGAAATGCATGAAAGTATATGAAATTTTTGTCTTTAGTAACTAAATTCAGCAAATTGGCAACCAAATCAAAGCCACTGTATTAACTTACAAACAATAATAGGGAGCAGTATTTAGCAGGCAGGATGGAAGTATCGAGTCACGGGAAAAAGCTAACTGAAGAAAGGGACTTTGATTACAGATTCAGTGGATTCTTTAGAAAATGTGGTAGGGGGTTGTGCTCTGCTTCTTTTCACCAAATTCTCAAATTTGATTTCTATGGCAAAATCTGGTTGTTGTTTGTTCGTTTTTTTCCACAGACTTGGTAATTTGGGATGACCTTGAAGGAATCACCATTTTGCCTTTCAGCCAGCTCTTACTTCTACCAATGTATGTATTTAAAACCTAAAACACGTACTGCAGTCAAATGCACACAGATCAACATATCAGCACTCACAAAGTATACCTTAAATTTATGCCAAAAAATTACCTAAACTGAATTTTATGTATAGCTTTACTTATCCATCTGCTGAAATAACCGGTGAGCTGGAACCAGATAACAGCAGGTTTTAGAGATGTTACTGCAGAAAATCAACCAAAATCCCAACAATCAAAACAAAAATGCTCACCACACCTTACTATCTTCTAGTCTGCTATAAAAAAAGAGAAAATGAGAGAAAATCATTGTAGGAAACATACAGTACTCTATGAGATCGCATATTAATCCTATTTATTAGTGTGAAGGTGAGAACTCGCACTGACTTCCAGTGTTACTATTTCACTGTTTTTCACTTCCAAGCTTTACTGAATCACTATAGCATTTTGAAAAGGGCATGGATTTGAAATGAGGAATGTTTCTGCATGACCTGAACAATAGATTCCCAAAAATTATTTAATCCAAAATCAACATTTGGAAGCTATCTTGACTCAGGAGTGAACCACAATAACTGGAAAGCTTAAGACTTTTCACAGTTCAAAGTAAAGGCTTTTAATATTTTTGAATTACTTCAACTGCTGAACAAGCCCAACACTAATTTCATCCACACATCAATAAAGTTTAAGTGTTTCATTAAATTTAAATTGCTATTCGTTGTGTAAAAAAATTTTAAGCTAATGAAATGTTTTTTATTACAATGGATCTGCTGTACTGTTAGAAGCCAATCATATTTTCCCACTTAAAAAGTAAGAGTTCAAGGGCTTGATAACTTGGCTACTGAGAGAATATGCTCCAGGCTGAATTTTGTATAGAAGTTTTGTATAGAGAAAGCTGAGGCATTTTTTTACACTAAAATTTTTAACTTAAAAACATGCACACACCCTTGGGCAGAAAGTGTTATGAAGTATTGAGGAGACAGCTTTTCCCCACTGTCCTAGCAGAACTCTGCAAGTCTGGCCAGTTGCAATGTTCATATTGCAGACTATTTTCATCAGTGCTTTTAAAATGTTAAAAACAACAGCATCCTTAACTACTGCATACATTCAGGGTCTAGAAAATAGTAGTTTTTTACTACTCCTCCTTCATCTTGAAATCAGTATTATTTCATGCTTGACCACAGACCCCTTACGTAAAACTTCAAACCATAACTGAGAATGTGACTGACCAGTGGGCTCACTAAGGGGATCATGGCTATTGGACCTCCTCTACTGTGCTGTCTGGGGCAAATTCAAGATGTTTTAAGATGATTGTCTGCATCTGCACAGAAGGCAGTATAATGCTGTATTTTATATGACCCTTGATGAATCTCCACCACAAGACACTAAGCACCTTTATCAGGAGAGATCACTAACTGTTATGGATTGTTTCTAAAGAGCACCTACATGCTAAATGTTATCAAGACAAACCAATGTCTAAGCAGGACAATGTGAATTATAGGAACTACACAGGCAGCTCCATGCACAGAAAAGTTGGGTAATTTTAACAGAGCTGAGTTTATTTGGACCAATATCCAGGTTTTAACCTGGGACTTTCCATCTAAATATCACACACAAATCCCTGATTCTTTATAATTTCAGCTAGAGGACTATGACTTAGCTACAAACACCAGCACACCAACCTCTCCTACAGATCAACCTTAAATGGGAGCCACATTCAACTATGAATAGGTAGCAACAACACAAATAAGTTTCAGTAATATTAATCATAACCTGTAAATGCTTCTTGATCTCACAGTGTTCCCATGCCTTCTGAAACTGTGATGATGACCCCAGTGAGATGTGGGTAAAGATTGCCAGAGGGACTTGAAAGCAGTTCTGGGTAGAAGAAGAAAGCAGGCACAAGACCTTTTAGCAGCTAACACTACCCAGCTGCATATTCTGAGAAAGAGAAAAGTGCGTACAATTAGCAAATCTGTGGAAATAAATCGCTGAAGGAAGATAATAAATCCAAGCAAAAAAGCCTAATGGGTACTCCAGAGGAGATCTGATACCATAGTTTGGGACTACAGGTAATTTTACTTTTCATGTGACTTACTTCTGCCACTCCAGTAGTTTCATTACACATCAGTTTGTTAAACACTGCCACAGAAACTACCTTGAGCATTACCAAGAAAATAAATAATCTGGTTTCTAAGAGTAACAACTGAAGGAGCAGTCTAACATAGGTCACTCAAACACCTCATTCACACACGTTTTGAATTTATTTTGGCTTATAATCCAACTAGGAATGAAATAAAACCAAGTAGTAGTAATAGTGACTATTGACTTGGAATTCTAAGCTTTATTGCCTATGATCTTCTCTTACCTCCCTCACCTCCCTAGACTTCAGCTGTAGCTTCCAAACCTATCTGAACCAACCCCAATGAGTTCTTTCTCTCACACACTTCCATTCGTTTATTTCTCCTCAGTTATCTAACCCACAAACCCAACCTGCCTGTGCTTCAAGTCTGCGTAATTCCTTAACATTGGGGCACCCATAGAATTCAGTAAATTGGACAGGGAACATAAAGATGCCATTTGTGCATATCAAATGCAACAGAAACATGAAAGCATTCACTATGCCAACAAGCTAGACCATGGAGTATTGTTTTGTTGATGACACAATTTATTACTACTTTTGTTTTATGAAAGGGCTGAGACAGTACAAAACTTGTGTGGATATACCCTCATTTGTGCTTGTAAATAAGGAGTGCTGGAAAAGGGAGGAAAGAATGCTTGCCCTTTCTCCTCTATGCATTGATTCCAATCTCCAATTAGCTTTCTGCTTTGAGCAATGCAGGGATTAGATCCTATTACCAAAGACAGTCAAAAATACAAAATGGTATTAGAAGATTTTAAGTGTTTCTCAAAGAGTATGTTTGAGGAGCTAAAAAATTTGAGTCTCCTTGTAAAAAAATCAATACCAAAACAAAACAAATGTAATTGCCATTAACACATGTCCTCACATGACACAGGCTGATGGTATAAACAAGAAAATGCTGAACTGATGACAAGTATCATACAACTTCCTACAACTGGCTAGTCAACAGAAGACAAGTCAGAAGAGACTTCTGACTTGTCAGACGTGCCTGATAAGTAAATCCTCTGAGGTTGCAGTAGCTGTAATCTCAGGGAGGTATTAGAGTAACTTGTCATACCATCAGTTAGAACAGGTACTTGAGCAAACAATTCTCAAGCTACAAGATTAAGCTGCTGTCTGACCAAGGAATCACATCAAGACTTCATTTTAGAAGTCTTTAGTCTTTTGCAAGGCATAGACACAAAAGGCATCCTAGCAAGAAGTTTGACAGGTAAAGCCAAAGAGAAGCTGGAAGAGTGATGGATAGCAGTCTTGTAAACAACTACTGGTAGGCTTAATAGAAGAAAATGCCATAAAATCAGAACTGTGAGTGAGGGAGAAAATGTAAAAAGCAAGAGGAAGCATAAGGTATAAATGAGATAAGATGCAGATAAACTCTAATGAACACTTATACATGCGGAGTCTTGAAGCAAAGTGAAAATTTTCCAGGATAGAAATCCATTTTAATTTAGGTAAAATGTGCATTTTTTAGTTGAGTCTGTGGTTAGAAACCATAGTTATTTAGCCAGACTGCAAGGCCTAAGCTCAGTGAAGTTACTTCAGCTAAGGACAGAGATAAAGAGGAGGAGACAGATGATGACAGAGAGAGACAGGGACTGCTGTAAGGGCAAGTCAGCCTGACCTCGGAATTCTTTCTGATAAAAAGGAACTAGTGGTAAAAGTCACACGAAACCCATAAAAATGAATATGTATGAATCTATTGTGAAACTGTATGCATAGGTATTTGAGAGGGGGATAAAAGGAGACCTGAAGTTCTCAGACGTACGCATGCCTTTTAAGGAGAGCATTCTCCGCATGTGTCCGGCGCCGTAAATAAACATACCGAGCTTTACAACTTTTATGAAGTTGTGAGGTTTCTTCTTTTCTCTGCAAAACAGTCTAGAGGCTGCTGAGACCAGCCAACAAAAATCACAATTAGCAGCAGAAAATCTTGCATGCAAGAAGCTGGAGAAGCACAAGAAGATATCTAATAAAGTCAACATACAAGTGCAACTCAGTGTGTAGCAAGTAGGAATTGAAAAATGTGATGTCCTCTCCAGGATGGTTTCTAATGGGATTTCTATAATAGTCAGAAATTAAAGGTAACATGTTGGCAGAAACTACAGGAAGCTGAAGGGCCATTGCCTTCTTCTGTTGCCATCTTATGCAAGGACAATGTGCATTCCCTTTCATCAGCTACAATAATCTTTAATGTTTTAAATTCAGACATGAATATAATATGAGAATGCAATCTTGTGAGAAGTGAGAAATAGAATGAAACCTAAATGCCTCAAAGTGAAATTGAAGAAAAATTTCAGGTTAAAATGAAATTACACAAATGAAAGTATTTTGAAACATGCATTGAAATTTGTGCTTATGTTTCAAGCAACAAATTAATTTTATACAAAAAATGACAAGGCTGCAATATGAGAGCCCCTGACATTACAATTTTGGTACATGATTCTACTCTGCAAAGAATTAGGTCTAGTAAAACAAATGCAAGGACTGTAGTTGTTCAATGCATGGATTGTCACACTTGCTGATTGAATGGGTCATTTAAAGATGAATTCAACTCATCCTAATACAAATTTGATTGTTATATAGTTGATATTTCCTTACCAGAAGCACAAAACATCAATTTACTAATGCATGTTGTAAGAGCAGTTAGCTTAAATGAAAACCAGCATATTTTAACTGCTGTGTATAAGAACCCTCTTGTGTCATAAACAAACTACTAGCATTTTGTAACAAAAATCCCCAAACTGACAAGTCCTTTAGCAACTTCATTTGCCAGTACAGAAGACTTTTTTCCCTTAATATTATATGCAACAGACCTGCAAAACATAATTTTCTTCATGTTCACATACATCATAAATCATCATATCATCATATCCCTGCAGGAATCAGAATTTGGCCTTACTAAAGCAAAAAATTCAGATTATTCCTAAAGACAGGACAGCAACAATTTGAGAACTGCTGGAGTTTAAAATCATCTACCTGATATAAGTAAGATAATTCTGAAGCAATCCTTTTAAACAGTTAGGAGAAATCTAAAGGGTTACAGAGATTTCCAACTAAACTATTTTGCACATTTCAGTCAAAAAGTAATTGCTTATTTCTAACAAAAAAAAAAAGGAAAGAAAGAAAAAGAAAATGATTTGTACTATATCCAAATGTTTTTAAGATGTAAATGCACTTGTCATCTTTCACGTAAGCAGGGTGCTAGTGCCCTAAATTAAACAAAAGAAGAAAAGTTAGGGTTGACAAGTATGTCGCTGCATAACTACAAATTAAATATGCCTTTTGATATTTAATTTTTAACTGTTGAGTACCTTTTCATCAGGCTATTGCCATTAGAAGCTTTTTATTAGATTATTAAATTAGACAAATAACAGATAAAAGATGTGACAAGTATAAAAAAATCTGATTTAGCAGATGTGACGCACTTAATCTTTTACTGTGATAGTGGCATTTCATATATTTGAAATGTTTCAAACAATGATTTCTTAACACACCAAAAAGGAAGAAATTCAGATATAACTTGACTATATTCAATTTATGCCAAGTACAGAATGAATATCTAAAAACCACAATCACCTTTCAGTTGAAAGTGCAAAATCACCTAAAACTTTCAAAGCAATGTGAAATTTTAAATACCTCAAACCCCCTCGAATATCTGACAAGACAAGTGAAACACAGAAGACACATATTTAAAAAAGACTGTTAGAATAGCAGCTGAAAATCTGTATGCTTGTGAATTCTGAGTGAACACTGGCTAGATTGCACAGCAGCCAGCATTTCAAAAGCAAGCTATAAAGAGATATCACCATTATCTGAATTGTTCAGAAAAATAAACGAACATTGACCTTTTTTGTGGTAAACAAATCCTCACATACTACTGTCTTAGAGAAATTAATACAGTAATTGCATATGTAAACAAATGAAATATAATCAAACTTGCCACATTATGAAAAATAATTTGCCATTTGCATGGAAAAGCTCACATTAATATTCTAAAAGACTAAATACCCACATACAACTACCTTCACTTGTATGACACAAACTGTAATGCACAGAAATACTTTCCATCCAAATCAGAGCAACCACCTCACTCACTCTCGAAAAGTCTATAGCCTTGCAAGTGAAAAAGACCAATTTTTAAAATATAAAAAATAATGCAAAAATATAAATTAAAAAAACTGCCTAATTTTGTTATACGACTAAGACATTACTTATGCGTTTTAAATTAGAAATAAAAAACTCACAACAAAACACAATTTACTACCAAAACAGAGATCTATGAACAGGAACAAAAAAATCCCTTTTATGTTAAACTATCAGATTGACCAGTATACACAAAAAACAATCTAAATACACACTTGGCAACTGATTAACACTATGTTTCCTATTGTTCCTTTCATCTCTTTTAATTATGTTAATAATGTAGAATAAATCAGAAAAATGTTTCAAACAAGAGACAAGAACTAAACTAGATTTCACTACTGCTGCATGTTAAAATTGAAGTCTGTCTTGTAAAGACTCAGAAGTCTACATTGAAATTAAAGTGAAAACTTGAATGAGTTATTTATTAACAATAAATCTAATTAAGTTAATAAAACTGCCTTCTAACACCAGCAGTCACACCTTAGATCAAAATAAAGAGTCAAACATAAAATCACTTTGTGCAGAAGTTCTGAGATTCAGATCTTTCTTACTGAAAAGCACATGCATGTTGAAAAACTAAACAGTAAATGTTTTAGTACATAAGCTAAACGAAAGTTTGGCCCATGCAAACAATTTATCCTTTTCTATATTTGAAACTGTAACAAAAAGCATATGTATTAGGAAATATTTAATAATTATAGGACAATTGCTTATATGAACAAGGCATAAGCTTCTTCCACACTGACAGAAGCAGGGTACCATGCTTAAATAGTATATATTTTTCAAAGCTTGCTCAAAAGGCAGGCTTCTTAATTTTTTTCAAAATTCTTCTTCAGAACTGTTCATTTAATACAGTTCTTCTCATATTTGTATTTTCCTATGAATTTTATGATGCAAGAAATTACTGTCCCCAGTACTTACAGACAGATGCTTGCAGAGCTGCCAATGATAAATAGCGTCAAGGTTTTTGGATAAGATTTTTCTGAATGTTCTATAACTTCCAAGACTTTAGCTAGTCAAATTAACAATGAATGTTCAAACAGACAGGATTCAAAGAAGGTAGTTTAAATATAAATAGAAAAATGCTTAAGTGAGTTATTTACATAACATAGCGAACTCTGTGGACAGAAACCTACCTGTACCTTTTTTCCCCACCCAGATTATGTTTCACTCACTTCTCAAATTCTGTAACAGCTCAGGATAGATTTTTGCCTGTATCAGTTCCACTTAATATAAAAAACCAGTTGTATTTCCAAATCAGCTGTCATTTTATGAAGCAAATCAAGTGCACTCGTGGGAAAAAATATTATTTAAAGATAGAATTATAAATTATTGCATTTGTGTAGTTTTCCTTTGTGCATGATTTTTACTGATATGGAAAAGGAAACAAACCAAAAATCAGATTGGAAAACAGAAAATTCTCTTACTGCATTGGTCTACATGGCTCAGCAGCAATATTGGCAATAGAGACATGAAATTTCTGTACAGGAAATTCATGTGGATTTTAGTCATTTTGCTCATGATGTAGACCTTGCCTTTTGAAGCCCTGATTCTCAGAAAGAAACAATGTTGATAACACTGTCAAGGCAAAACATTTAGGTAATTGCTGTGCTACCCAGTGGTATTGCCTATATATAGCATTGCCTGTAGTGTACTCCAAGTATACAATAATTCATACAGAACTTATGTTAGCTGTGCAAGGAAAGTAATCAGTAATATTAATAGGCTGTTACCCCTAGAGAATGAAAGTGCAAGATTGAGGGGATTTCTTAAATTATACAGCAGCCTCTGGTAAGCTCACTTGTCTAGTGAGTATCAGATTTCTCTGTCCTTTTATTTGCACTTCAAACCTGTCTCTTGTTTGAATAATCCTGTGTAACCCATTTATACTTCTAAATAAAAATGGGTTAATTCTATTTAATTTAATTTCTAAATCCTACCCTAATTTATGTTTTTAACTTGCTCATCCAGTCCTGGTTTTCCACCTTGCTGCATGTCCATTCCTTGCTTGATACCAGTCTTCATCCGAAGTTTTTTGTTCTAGTCTCTCCCTCTCTTGCAGTTACATTATTTCCTATCTCAGCATTAGCATCCTCCTCCTGAATAATTCCATCTACCCAAAAGCATTACTTCCAATAGTCCAGATCAGGTGGCTTCTGCAGAGAACTGTTCAGAAACAGCTGTAGTCTTGAAGCTCTGGACTGGACAGGAAATTCACCACCAGAAAATTCTTCGTCTTGTTCCTAACCAAATCAGGAGTGTTTTCATATGCACATTTTCAAAAATGTCCTTTACAAAAGATGCATCATGGCATCAACATGCCTCCAGTTCTGGTCAGATTTTCAATAGCTACATGGCTTGAAAGTTTCAGACTGAATCAGGGAAGTAATTTACCTTTTCCTTATCTTTTACATATGGGCAAATTGATGTTTTGATCTCTTATTTCCCTTTAGAAAAAAACCTGTTCTTGTCAAAATTTGCCTTTTTACTATCATCATTAGTGCTATTTGAAAGCTGAAGCAGAAACAGCATATAAAAAAACTTCATGCCAAAAGCTGATGTCCTGGAAATCATCCAGTAAGGATACAACAATACACATCATTGATAGCATCACTCAGCAACACAACTGAGGCATAAATAGTTTGCCTTGCCATGATTTTTTCTTCTTTTATTTACAAATTAAGATTCAGAAAGTCAAAATCCAAACCAGGAAAATGAAACAATGCAAATCTTTACAATTTGCAGACATAAAGATTACTGAAAACAGATAATCTCCAATACACATTTTTTTCTTAACAAATCAATACGTCACTGTTTAACAAATCCTTGAGAGAACAATGTGTTTGACTGAAGTTAGACCCACTCCTCGTCATATGTTTGGTATTTCAGTTTAATAAAGTAGGTATTTTCAGTGCTGTTGGAGATTAAGTGTAACATAGAGCTTTGTTTGTTTTGGGTTTTCCTAGAAGGAAAACAAAAAAGATAGCATGTCTACTGCAGTATTAACTGCATTGTTTAGATTATGTATATTTTCTCAATTAAATCTTACTGTACAATTTAAAGTTGTTTGTGAATACCAGTTTATTGAAAAAAAAAATCAATTATATGGCTCTTGGGTGATCTTTTTTTCTTTTTTTGATTGAATATTGGAAAAAATCTGATTCTCATTTGCCCCAGAAAAAGGCTCTTTTTCATCCAGTCCTTTTCAATTACGAAGTTCCTCTACCTTCATGAAGAGGTTACCAATTAATCACTTAATAATTTTATCTTCAGAGCACCAAATATTTCCAGGGTCAATGAACTATTGCTATAATCAAACACATTGAAGCTCCTCCAAGCTACTCTGTCTGGGTTTTGGCTGGGATAGAGTCAATCTTCTTCCTAGTAGCTTGTATAGTATTTACTGTTTGTACTATGAGAATAATGTTGATAACACATCCATGACTCAGGTGCTGCTGACCAATGCTTACACTGAGTCAAGGACTTCAGTTTCTCATGCTGCCCTGCCAGCAAGTGGGGGGAGGAAATCCATAAGACTCTGGGAAGAGACAGAGCTGGGCAGCTTTCCCTGACTGGCCAAAGGATAGTGCATACCATAGGACATGTGAACTAGGGGGAAAGCTGGCTGGGGGCAAGCTGGGCATTGGTCAGTTGCTGGTGAGTGACTATTTTTCATTTGCATCACTTGTTTTTCTTTCTTCTTCCTTGTGGTTTATTTATCTCTTTGTTATTTTCCATTAGAATTTATTATTATTATTTTATTTCAATTATTAAACTGTTCTTATCTCAACACATCTGTTTTTTTACTTTTACCCTTCTGATTTTTTCCCTCATTCCCTCAGGGCAGGAGAGCAGCTGTGTGATGCTTAGTTGCTGGTTTATGTTAAATCATGATACTTCTATACCAGTAGTCAACTGTGTTAACATTTAACAGAGGTTAATTAATTGGAAAGGTAATTAATCATCAAGGTGGAGAAGTACAGAAGTAGTGTCTACATGTTCCTTGTTAACATGTCTAGCTAGCAGGTTAATAAAAAAACCCCCAAACAACTTTTCTACTATTTTGAATTGGTCAACATTATGATATGTAACCTGAAGAGGTGTCTCTAATATTCACAGTCTTCACTTCAATTTTTGCCACAAAGTTATAGAGAAAGTACATTAAACCAAAAATAAACTAGACAACAAGAAGGCTGAGGCCTACCTGTATCAGAAATGCAATATTCCCTTTAAACAAAGAAAAGACTGCAGAATTATCCTAAAGGCAATGTGAGCCTAGAAAGTAGATGCCAATGCACTAGATCAAGAAAATGAGCATATAAAAAGCTGACACGATGTCTTGGTCTTGGTTAGCTGACGATAATCCAAATGTGGCAAGTGAAAACATACCTCAAATATGATGACAAGTTATGTATTATTCAGAAACATGTTTGAATGTGCAAGATGAGTATCTAAGTTATTTCCGCAGTATGTTGTATCACAGCATATATTCTGAGCACAAAAGTATTAACAAGAGATGGAAGACACACTTTTATCTAAAGTAATAAACTCTAAGATCCTTTTGCTTTTGAGCAAATAAGCACCTTCGACTCTTGATTTACAGATTACCAGTGTAATTACCTCCATATCTAGTTTTGAAGTACCACAGAATCTTTACTAAGTCTGCCACATACAACTCCATGAAAAAATCGAAACAAGAATGTACAAATTGATTAGGACAAGATCACCTTCAAAATGCCATGTACTAAGTCACTGTAACTAATTTCTACTTGGTATTAACCAGGCATTTATGTGATAAGAAATTCAAATGCATCAATTTTGCATAGGACAAATTACGTGTTCAAAGGATCTAAATGTGCACACTATTCACCACTGCAAAAAAAGAAAAAGGCAGACCCGTTAATATATTATGCTCCCTCAAAACAGAGGACATTAAAGCATTTCAATAATGACTAACATCTCAGTCATTTTAAACATCTTAGACCTGCCCTTCGATGGTTTACCATTCTTTGCTGAACTACTGTTATAATACGCATTTTCTCATAATTTTACCTTTTGAGAACTATAATTACATCTATTATCAAAGTAGCCAGATTCTATTGGAAAATATCCCAAACAACCTCAGTGAATTTCATAAGAAAATAGCAAAGATGGCTTTTATAATTCTTTCTATTATATACAAGCAATGAAGCAAAATAATCACAAAAAACAAGTATTAAAGAGATTATCAATAATGAAAGAAGCTTTAATCATTTGGGGGTATTTGAAAAATGATTTAGGAATTAAGTAAAGTCTGTGAGAAAGAACTCATAATGAGAACATGTCAAAAGTTAAAAACACAGACTAGAAAAAAGTTTTTAATTGTACAGTATATTTTAGCTCCTATCAATCACTGTTAAAATCATTTGAGTTTAATAAGCAGATATTTACCTGTTGGAATGAGACAATCTTTCCAATCAAAATATCCTGCATAAATGCCAGGTTCTAATGACCCAACTATCGGATCTGCCTTGAATTCAATGTACATTTCAAACAGTCTTTGATCCAGCTCTTTCAAGGATTCCATACTAACCTAAAAATTAAACAAAAAAAAAGGAAAGAGAAAGAACATAGTAAATAGTCATTAACTAAAAGAATTTAATCACCTACCCAAAAAATAACATCATCTTTAATTTCAGAAAAAACCCAGCAATTACTGACATATTTAAATTCATAATTATGTATATAAAAACTTCAAAACTTCCATATTATCTGTCCATCCTACCCAGTATAATTTTTTTCCTGATTGTATTCAGCAGTAGACATTTCCACGAAAAATACAAGGAATGCCTAAGCAGGCAGATCATTCAGTAACTGTCTACTGGCATGATTTTTTTTTTCCTGCATGTCAGGAGGTCTTTATCTTGCAAAGAAAACAACTGCATTTTGTGAATGCTTTAAAATATACCCATAAAAATTTCAATCCTTAAACATGAAGGAAACATGTAAGGAAATGTTCTTGGCTACCATTTATAATTTCGGTACTTCAGAATATTAGACAATAATGATTTCTCTACTAATAAAGGCAACTTTAAGAAAAACAGCCCAGTGTAAGAACAGATAGTTTTTTACTAAAACACACTACCAAACTCACTTTAAAATTAGATTTATAAAGCTGACAAAATTAAAAAGTATGATTTAGTTTCAGTATTTTCAGATAAAAACTAGTATTTAAAAAAAATTGCCAATTCTTTATTACAACTTTTAAATCTAATATTTAAATAGATTTAAAATTTTCTGAAGTTTAGGTGACAGAACAAAAAACTGAAACAATCAATTCACCCCTCTAAACATCTGTGAGCTTCCATCCTCATTTAAAATTAATAAAGGGCTCAAAAATTGCCCTCTTATGATGACTATCTAATTACCCAGATCCCCCCAGCTGGAATGACCCATTGATGTGTCCCATGCATGCAGTATTGCATCAGTCAGAGTTTTCAAAGGGTTAACACAGATTGGAAATTAATCTGCCCCTTCAACATCTGAATTTGGTAATTTATAAATGTATCAAACTTTTAGTGGCAATACTTTGATATAGCTGTGCAAGGCAGGGTGTTGAACACATACAAAATGGTCTCAGATGTCTTAGCTGCTTCTAACTGTACTGAGCTCAACTCTCAGTAGCAAAAAATTGGTAATATCCAGAGTAATTTTCTATATTGTACTAACCCCACAAATCATAGCAATCCCTTTCAAATGCTATTCAAAACTACTTAGGCTGTAGAAATTCAAGCAACATTCAGGCATAATTGGGACTAAGGATGTACTACATAGTTGAACAATCAGTTTGAGTGAAACACTGTACTCAGTACTGGAAAAGATAACATTTTACTTCCAACCAACAAATATTTCTGTAAATAAACTAGCTTTATGGTCCTAAGGATTAAGTCACAACATTTCTCATAAGAAGTGATTAATCTTTACAAAAAGGCAGGAAAATGAGACAGCTACTGCCACCCACTTTGACATTTTCATTCTTTGAAAAAGAAAAAATAACAAAAACCCCCCCCAAAACACAACAAAAAAACCATGAACTAGTTTATGAACAAGAGCTATCAGTAATGCAGATTTCCAGATGAAATAATTTATCAAGTATATTCCTGAGATAACAATCTTTTACTCTCTGCATTGAGAGAACACAGTGACATTAAACAGTGTTACTAAGAAATCAGATAAGCTCTGCCATTGAATACACAAGTCCTGAACAAGAGCTCACATTTTCTATCCCAGCTGCTCAAGCCCTGTATGAACACACAGAACCATATCCTTGTTGTTGTTATGCCCAACCAATGCTTGGAGTCCCACCTATTCATGGAAGGATCACCCAGGAGTCATTCTGGATGTCTGGACACTTGCACCTACTTTTCACAGTAGGTAAAACAAATAAAAACCTTAAAGCAATGATGCTTCATTCCAGGGCTCTCACTTACTTGAGTTATTTTATCAACGCCTTGGAAGCCATGTTTCTCAAAGTGTTCAGCTATATTTAGGAAGGTATGGCGCTCCAGGTAACGGCAGTTACTGAGTGCAATTAAAAGTCTCTGCTCCTAAAGATTAAGAGAAGAAAGAGCATAACAGTTGAAAAAAGAAGTATCATCATAACCAACAATGTAAATGTATATAGAGTATTTTACTGACTCTCTGTGCATAATAAACATTCTCGTAAATAAAGTAGGGTTTACAAATACTTTTGTCAACAAACTACTGAGAAATGAATGAATATTAGGTATGATGATTGAACAGGATGCTTCCTCTGATAGGTCCTCTTATATGATCCAGAGCATTCATTGGAATAGTTATGACTAATACAGAGCTGTGGTTAAGACTTCTTTACAAAAATTAGATTTGGACGGCTTTCCAGGAAGCTGTTTCTGGATTTTACTTCGTTTCAAGAAATATACTAAGAATTATGACCATCATAAATATACTAAGAATTATGGCCATCATAAAAATCAACTGAAGATCATCTTTACTTTCCCACGAAGCTGGCTAAAACAAGGGAAGCAGGTACTGAACAAATGCACTCACCGACTCTAAAATACTAGAAGGTTCTGAACTGCATTATATAATTTCAGCAGTTTGAAGAAATTCTAGGTGGTTATAACTTATGTCTGTTTTACAATGATTTTTTTTAACTGCAAGCGAGTCAAATACATTCTGGAGTTGAGATACTACAATTGCCTGTCCTTGATCTTGATAGAAGATATAGCTTCCAAACAAAGAACCAAACAAGACAGAACTACTATTTAAATAGATTGGGTCTTCCCTCTTCCCCCTCCTCCTTTTCATTTCAAACTATTTTTCTACCTCAGATGGAAGTTAAAAATCAACTGAGAAAATATTTTGAAAACAAAATTATTTTACAGTAAAGTCACCATAACAGCACTGATCTGATTAAAAATGGTATTGGTTTTCAGACCCAGAACTCTGGACAGTTTTGTATTTCAGTAATACAATGACTAGGACTGAGAGTTGCCTTCTACTTCAAGTTATAATCAGGCAGTATGCAAACTATTTGAAAAATGAGAATTTAAAAAATACAGTGACCAATCTTAGTCCAATCACTCACTTTCTCTGTTCTCATTCAAGACAGAGAAGACAAAATGTCTTGCGATTTACTTAAGAAAATAATACCATGGAGCCCTAGAAGCCATACATTGCCTAAAATGAGGATTTCTTTTTTTTAAGCATTTATACCTATGACATATAGGAAGAAGCCACAAGTCAACAATTAATACCAAATCTGTGTGTTGCAAGAATAAAATGATATAAAGAACTAGTTATTATAGTCTACAATTCAGAAACTTGCCCCACTTTGGAAATCTGTGAGTCTTTATTGTAGCAGAAATGCTTATTACTCTTGTAAATTCAGCAAAGCTGAGCTTCTGACAACATTTAAAACCTGTACTAAGGAATATTAATTTCACAAGAGGTTCTCAGTAGGTTTCTTGCAGGTAAAACCTACATTTTTTCATCAGCTGCTTAAATGGAAGAAAGTACGTTAACCAAAGCATTAAGAATATTAAAACTATTTTTCCAACTTCCTAAAAATCCAAAATCAAACAAGCCAAACAAATTATCAGTACTTATTCTCAGTAAATTTTCTGTGGGAAAGTAGTATTATTGAATATCTGTATCTTTGTGGGTTTCAAAAAGTAACTAATAATCAGACTGATTCTAATCTAAAACAAGGTGATAAATCAAAAGTCAGATCCTCAGCTGACTTAACACCAGTGCTATTTTCACTGATTACTGTGATGCCATTTTAGTTTCTGAGGACCTGTTTTCAAATATCACTTTCATGAGTTACCTTAACATGGTACACTAAGATACTGTAAAAATCAGTGCTTTCAACAAGAGAAATGCTTACAGAATACAAAATTATTCTCTATAAAAAAAGAAAACAAAAGAAACTATATTTACAGTATTGCAACAATAAAAAAGAGCCACATTCCTGTATCTTTGAGAAATATTTTCACATCAACTTTTAGATAAAGAAACCAAACTTACTGAAGAAAGACTTGATTCTTCATGAATGCTTCCAAACAAATCTGGAGATGAAACATCAACTGAAAGACTAGGAATATTGTTTAAAAGTAGGTATACACAAAAGTATAGTGCTTTTGGTTATGTGATACATGGTGGATTCAATCAAAAGGAATGAAATGCAATTCTGTTTCAAACCCCACCTTACACCAGATAACAAAGCAGTCCACATTGTTCAGTTTTTCCAATATGCCCACAAAAACTGCAGGAGGAGCTTGATGGTCTGATAGTACTGTTCTAGCTACAGACCTTTCCTTCCTTAAGCATTTATCTTTAATATGATTTCTCTGTTTTGCTACAGATTCTGTTTTTACACCTATCCAGCCAATGGTCATCTGAATAGGAAAAAAACCAAACTTCATTAAAACCAGAGTTAATTTGCCCTTTCCAATGCATATTGCTACATTTGCCAGGTCTCTGGCTTTTCACAAATGTTTGTAACTCCTGGAAGCTCAGGTTACTCTGACTTGTTTTCATCTCTAAAATAAGTGGCTCATAAGAATTTATTGAACAAGCAACTTTCATGAATTTAGCAGAAATACCAATACAATCAGTAAAAAAACAGAAGGGAAGAAAAGAAAGGCAGGGGATGTTTCACCATGACTGGACATTACTTAGTGACAAGTACAACTGATTCCATGTAAAGTCATGTCAAAACCAACACATCTGCCTCAACAGCAGCACACAACTTGTGCCACTGTAGAAATAGTATAAATAATGTAACATTAATTATCTTATATGATCTTTATTACATGATGCCACACAACATTTTGACATAAAAAGTACCTGCTCTTATTTCAAAGCATCAGTATTCAGAGGCAAAAGTATTCACAAGAAATATGAAATACAGAAGGGATAAAACCACAACCCCGGTGAAATGTAAGACTGCACACACAATTGCAGAATACTACACATAAATTTTATTTCTTTTTACTTACTGTGATGTATCTATATCACCATCAGGTTTGGTGCTCAGTTGTTCCAAACAATCTATAAAGCCCTAGAAAATAATAAAGCAAGGTATAAATTTTCTGCCAGAACTAAAAAAACATTTTCAAGTTCACTTTTACTACACTCAATAAAAGCAGAGCAATCACCACCTGGTTTTGTCTTAAACCTTACATAAATACAGTAATGTTTAGTTACAAATTTTGAACGCATATTTTCTATTTTGCATGCATCATAGCGTACTAGTAGGAAAACATAGTAATTTTTAACCCTGATAAGTAATTTTCATGATGCATGTTTAAAATTATGCAGCGATAATCTGCTGATTAGCACGGTTAACAGGTTTTATGTGCTCAATCTGAACAGTGGATTCTAAGTAAAAATTGCAGAAGCCTCACTATAATCTTTTTTGCTTTGGTTCCCCATTTTTTATTTGAGGAGACTATTAAAATGGTTCAAAAACCTAAAGAATGCTATTACCAAATTTCAAATAAACTAAAAAAAAAATCAGATATTGTTACAAAGAACACTGTTTTCTGCTACAGAAATTAAAAGCCAGATCCTCAGCTGATGAAAACCAGCATTTCTCCTCTGACTGCAGTATATAGATGTTAGATGCCATCAACTCAGGAAGCTTCATTGTCAGTAAAATCTTGAACAATCACATTCAGTAAAATACTTGAATATGTCACTTACTCTCTCAGGATTTGCCATCACTGGATTGAGCTAGTCAGCTCTACCTACTTTTAAAGTCAAACATTTCTCAGAATCCCTGAGTGTAGCACAGGAATAACAGAGTCATCAACTTAAGCTACCTTTTGGGAGGTGGGTAAGGTACAACGCACACATTTTTGATCATCACTGGTGTTGACAATTTCATACTTCAAAGAGATCAAGATACCTGCATGATCCCAATGCTTAGTTGGCACACATCCTCCTGTGTTTTCTGCTGCTGGAAAACCTGAGGATGCAAGCATATTATTTCAGCAGAACAACTTCACATGGCCTTATTTTCAAGGAAGACCTGAGTAACTTATCCCTAAAGAGATGACACAATTAAAGGAAATGGCTGCTGGGCCACTGTTTTCTTATGGATCAATTTCAATTTTTCTCCATCCTAAAAATGGGAGATAAAATACAAGTCCCAGTAAACAGTTTGATAAGCATGAGGAGATAACACAGTAAAAGGAAGAAAAACGCAGCACATGTGGTATGTGTCATTGCTGGCTAATGGAATTGCAGCAAAAGCTCTCAGGATATTTCAAGGTCTTCATGTCCTAAAAAGAAGGATTCATCGTGCAGGTGAATTCACTGCATATTCTTTTGAATAAATGTTCATTAAGAAAACAGACCAGCTAGTCAGAAAGATTAATGTAAATGAGGAGAGAGAAACAATATCTATACATAGGTCCCAAGAAAGTTTGGAAAAGTATTAAACTCCCTAAGAAAGAAATATCAATGTTTCAATCAATCAGGGCTTCAAGGTACTGAGCAGACGGGGACAAAAAATTCAATTTAAGTTCTTCAAGTAATTTGTATCTAACAGTGAGTGAAGAGTAACTCCTAGGAACAGCCTCTCCCTTTTTTATTTTAGATGTAATGTCTACTGCTATCTGAATAGTACATGAGTAGCATTTTTTTTCCAGAAGAACAGCTTTAAGGATTTAAATACAAGTTCCATCTGCCCCATAACCACAAATTACCCTTAAAAAATGAAGCACAATCAGAAGTTTAAAAGCTAGCACAAGTGAAAAGGTGTATATAGGAAACAAATACAGAAGAAAGTTATAACCTTGGATCATTCTCTGAAAGTTCTTCTCACATAAATTACTATTGGGTTTCAGAAGAACAAAAATGAAAACATAAATCAAAACTTACACTGGCTTCTCCAGGTTTGCAGTCCAACACAGTTTTAAGAGATTGCAAGGAACGAATAATGCACTGTTCAAACTGGGATGGCTGAAAGTCAAACGAGTTGTTAGCTGTAGATAAGCATGTTAAATATACACTACACAAATAGATAAAAAACTCACAAGATGTATAGTAAGCTCTTTATTTCCAAATTATTCCAAATAAGGGGTTGGAGGGAAAAAAAAAATCACACTTCATGTATTACCAGAGGATCCTTTCATAGTGATGTACTTTTTTATGTAAATTATCTACAGAATTATTACCATAGATCAATGTACTTTTACATCAAACAGCCTCATATAAAAGGCATAGGAAAGATATTTAGAGCTTTTTGTGGTAGCATTACAGATGACCATTGACACGCTCCCTCCTCTACTCCTTGATCCAGGATGGAATAGAATTTCACCTGGGATGTCCAATATTTCTGCATTGTATTTCAACGAAATGTTTCTAAAAAAATCAAACTGAAATTTGTTTCAAATGGAACAGAAACGGTTTGAGGGCCTGTTGTTACCTTCATGTTTCCAAACCTGAAATTTGAATGTCTTGGATAACATGTATCAATTTCATCCTGAAAGTGCAAACAAGTTCACAGCAGAGTCATTAGTCACTTTTTCCTTGTCTTTCTCTCTTCTCCAATAAGCCACACCTAATTTTTTTAATGCATGTGTCTGCTGGTATTGGGCAGGAAACTGTTGTGCAGGGCAACGTGAAGCAGTCACTGCTCCAGCAAAGTGAGACATCATTTTACTGGATTTGACTTAAAGAAGAGGAGTGGACAAAAATGCTTTTAAGTCTTGTAAAGTTGCTTTTCATTCAGTAGATAGTTTATGGCATGCCACCAACTTTAGGCTTAGAAATAACTTTTATTTCTGTAAATGATGGAGGTGGATAGGGAAACTGATGCTCACATGGCATAATGAAAATCATGAAAAAGCCACTAAGACCATCTGTATTTAGTATTTTTGGATCCCTTAATAGAAGAAGGCCAGCAGTAAAGTGCTGCTCTTGGGTTTTCACTTCCACACTATAAAACATCACATTTCAGGAGAGGAAAGTTGTTTAGATGTATGATTCTTTGGATATTATGAAGCTGAAAAAAAAAAAAAAAACAAACCCCAACTTGGTTCTGTATTTCACTGTATCTTTTGCCTGGAATATAAATGCTAGAGAGGTCTTCAACCTTTTCTACAAACTTAAAATACAGTTTCTACCTCAAGCCTAAAATGTCCCCAAAGAGACTGCCTGGTCCTTTTTTATACTGGTTAACTTTTGCTCTAATACTACCCCAATGAACTATACTTCAGTAGGTAAACAGTTTCTCTATGACAAAACACAGCTTCCACCATTAAAATTTGGTATGTTTCAACCATGGTCTCAAAAGGTATCTAGTGAAGTACAGTATACAAGGAATGGATGGGTGATTTCAAAGCACAAAAATTATTTGAGCAGTTTTTAAATAAAGATGGCTTAGGCTACAGCACAAGCATAAAGAAACAACACTTCTGTGGAAGAACTTCCCCCCTGCCTTCATTCAGCAGATAAACACCGTGAAAACCAGAAGTGATAGGGACTTGCCCATAGCAGCAGCAACTGAAATCAAGACCAGAAGCTGTAAATCTGGTTATAGTACTACAATTGACAACAACACTCCTTCCTACGGTATGCATATTGTGACTGCTTAATGTCCTCCTACTCAACTTCAAACACGTATTTATAGAAGCAAATAAGAAGAACTAAAAAAGTCTGTGGAGCATTCCCTTAGATAACATACACAAAGGAACTGTCCCTCCCACAGGCCTTTTCTGCTTTCGCAGATTGTATTTAAGTCATACCTACAGCGCGCTTGCTGTGTTTTAGGCATTACTCATTACTGTTTATTTCCAGAAAGCGTCTCACTAATTTATCTGAATTTGGTTTCATGTCATTGGTTGTTTGCATGTAGGCAATATCCTAAATTAGTTGCTTTTCAGTTCAATTTCTCATTATAACATACAAGTGACCTATTTATTCAGCTACAGACCATTCCATGGTAGTGTGCCTACTAAGTTATAAAGCATTTTGATGTGAACTGAACTTGTGACCTCAAGTACGACTTTTTACTCCAGTAAACCATTCAAAGAGGTAACCATTCAAACAATTAAAAAAAAATTAGTGTCCCATATTTTAATAAAGCTACAGACACTATGCACTGATTCTAATCTAAAACAAGTAATAAATCAAAAGTCAGATCCTCAGGTGACTTAACACCAGTGCTATTTTCACTGATTTCTGTGATGCCATTTTAGTTTCTGAGGACCTGTTTTCAAAAACCTGTTTTCAAGAACAGATAAAGTCCAAAGTAATTTAAATTTTGGAGAATGTAGAAATCACTTTCATTACACATGCAAAAGAAAGAAAAAATCCAGCAACGGAAGTGTCTACAAGACACCAAGTATACCCACCAACGATGTCAAACCTTCATTATCAACAACCCAGTCCTCCTTTTCAGCTAATCTCTTTATATCTGTAGGACAGAATAATAGGGGAAACATGGGATGGGTGGGTGGGGAGAGAAGGTATAAATTTTAATTATTAAAAACTCTTGAACTTGAAAAGAAACCACAGACACTGGAACTGCAATGACTAGGCATACAAGCAAATAGCACTACAAGCTTCAAAGCCTTCAGTACTCTCAAATGACTAAGAATGGAACTCACACATGGTCTGCTGACACCACACAGAGAAGCACATCTATTGTACATGGCAGGACTTGCATGAAGCACATCGTTTACTGGAAAGCTTAGAATTAAAGGAATATTGCAAAGGCTTTGAGTTTGTTTTTGTTTTGTAAATTTTTAATCACAATATAAAATACTCCAACTAAGAATCCAAGTCTCTAGCCTGTAACGCTCTAGCATTTAAAATGAAAGAAAAACTGCCTAGCATTTTAGCAAAGACAGAAAGGACAGCATGTAATTCATATTCAGAACTCTAAAAGAGGCACAGGTTCCCAACTCAGGGTCAAGGATCCATGGTGCTAGATTTTCTTCAAAAGTACATGAACAAATATGCAAAAAGCACTCTCTCCCACTACCCAGAAGGTGTTAACTTATACAGGCTTACTATATAACTATTTATTAGGATGTGAATCCAAAACTTATGCACTATAAAACACAATTCTTCTGTGGATGACGTGCATCATGCATCATCACCGTGTTTTGGGCTTAATTGAAGTGTAAACAGAACAAAGATGACCTGTGTGCAATTTGTGGGGCTTTGACATACAGCTTTCCTACGAAGAAATTGCTCATCAGAAGTGCCTGCATATCATGCAACTCTCTTTTAAATGAATAAAAATTGCAGTGAATTACCATCTCTTCTAAAAATCTAAGAAAAGAGAATAACTAATGCATGCTAAAAGCTATCTTCAAAATTTTAGTGCTTTCTGTAGCTAAATTAAGAAGCTTAGTTATAGTGTCATAGTCTGCAACACTCACACAAGTATAGACTCAGTAAGGATAAAAGGCATTAAGGGATTGTGTAGAATAATGACTCTGTTCACTTTCCTACTTAATTCAATTGATATTCTTCTAAGGACTTAGATTGCACTGGGCAGCCTTTACATGTTTTTGTGGCTGCTCACTTTTGCATTCTGCTCTTAGCTAATACAAATATAAAATCCACCTGATTTCTTTCTCATACTTCACTGCTCATCAAATTCCAGTCAAATACATTCATGTAATCTCACTGTCTAGTCTGGCATTCACATAATTTGTCTTTCATGACCTTTATGACCAGTGACCACATACAGGAGGGAAAGAACACAGACTGCCTCACAGGGCCAGTGTGTGTACATGGTGTTTATCAAAAGACAACAAAAAAACTCCTGTGTGTGGGCAGGTTTATCGTATTTGAAAAGCCAAAGTGCTCTAATGAATATTTTAACTACATCTGAATATTCTAACTACATCTGAATGCCTTTCCAACTTACAACATGCAGCAAGAGATGAGACTGAATTTTATATCAGCACTTTACTCATATTTCAGAGTTATTCGAGAGGGGAAATTCAAGTCCAGGAGTTGACTTTTTGACTTACATATTGCAAATATAGCTACTTCTGAGATACATTTACATAGCTCCATAAGAATATCCATTACCTGTACTTTCACTTGTTCCCCAATAATAAGAGTTTTTTATTAAAGGGCCCAGTTAACCTCGTCATATGCCGAAAAAAATCCCCACTATCTTAATACATTCCAGAAGTACAATTTTCATTAGTAGGCGAAGAAAAAAAAAGGAGCAGAAACTCTGCATGTGAAAAAAGAACTGGGCTATTGCCTTGGTGCAACAAGTAGGTAAAACCAATCAAACAACAAATTTTTTCATCATTGGCCACATATTTGAGCTCTCTGCACTGCGCTGGAGAAGCTAGGTAGGCAGCTCAGAGATTGGATAAGCTGAGGACTGTCAAGAAAATGGTTGAGAGCTAAATACTTCCTTGCTTTGAAACAGCAAGATATCTGAGGACTCCCTCAGAGTTCCCAGACAGGAGTCAGTCCAATAAGATCATCCTCATATCACAATTAAAAGGAAAAAAATCTCTTACACCATTAAGAAAAAATAATTGAACTCAATTGTGCTAAGGGCTGAAAAGCAAAAGAGACTTTCTCATACTTTATGTGAAACCTGAAATAGTGATAGTACTTTACAGAGTTTTAAGGAGACAAGACAATGTATAAACTTGTTCAGCCAGCTCGCTTGATATTAATGCAGAAAATAAAAAGTTAATTGTGGAATGGGATTTAATAAAACAAGAGCCAAGAACGCAATTCGTATCAATACTGTAACAAATAAACCATAGATAACTAATGATTTGTTGTCACCAAAAGTTTAAAAACTTGCTTGATATAACCACCTATGCTTGGCATACTTAAGACTAGAGTAAAACTCTAAGCCTACATAGAATCATATGCCAAAGATTAAAAGTGACTAAATTGTAATATTAAAAAGCCATAATTTTTTTTAACATCAAGGGTAAATAGTCTTTTGGAAAAAAATCCTTGGCCCTGCTAAGAGAATTAGTAGATCAATCTGCCCCAATTTTAGGAGAGACATTTATTTCTTGGAGATCTACTTAATTGAAATTTAAGTTTCAGAGTTGAATACAAGACAGCAAGAAGAATGGCCTCTGATGGTATAGAGTCATACTAGATCTAGAAAATGTGTTACTGGCTTTCACAATCCAGATATTTATGGCAAAAGTTGTGTACACAGCAGGAAACCTGGGGATTACAATGTTAGTAAAAAGGCCTGGAAACCCCACAACTAATATAAAGGGCTGTGGATTGTTTGTTTGGGCTTTTTTTTTTGTCCTTGGGGATGAGACACTGCTTATTTAATTCTTCATGTTAGAAGAATTCTCAAGAAAGAAAATAAATTTTATTTCCAACATGGAAAAGCTGCATCGTGAAATAAATAATTTGCATTGTAGAACTGTCTCAACCCAAAAGAAACAAGTCTAACCTACTTTATTTATTAGACTGAGGGAAGAAAATACTCATTACTTATTTCTGGCAGAAAAATCAGGTATCTGAGTAACCCTTGCGAGAGACCACAGAATGAGATGAGTGCACTGCCACTACAACATCTGTAACAAACACAGTTATCTGTCAGATCATGGTTTGGCCTCACTAGGGGCACAAAGAATGACAGTGAGCAAGGGCACCTGCAGCCTTTCATTACCTTCAGATGTGTGCTGTAAGGTCACGATAATGCAACGTACACGAAGGTCCAGAATAAGATCCTGGATGATTTGAAGCATGTCATTGGGTATCTCAAGTGCAGTAAGAGACTCAGAACTAAGCCTAGAAAAGAAATGAAGTTAGGTGGAAGTGTAAATCTGAAGGGTTTTTAAGCTGATATGACTACATTGAATTTTGCAGACATTTTCTGCATATATAAATACAACAGCTCCATTCTCAGTGTATCTTTGAAAACGAATTATCCCACTCTGAGAAGATTAATTATTTATTTAAATAACAAGATTGTAAATGCAGATTTATTTTTCTCTAAGATGACAATAATGCCATCACAGCAGCATGCCATCTTTTTTCTACCATCTTTTTACACTTCTCTGCTTGATCTCCTGTCCTATGATCCAAGAATAATCCTTTTGGAGAAGAAGCAATGTTTTTTTTTTTGCTTTAGATGAATGCCTAGGTCAAATATGAGATCCACAACTGGGTTTCTGAGATTTTGTTTTTACTTGCATGAAAACAGTAACCACAATTAAGCTGCCAGGAATGGTGATGTGGCTGTGCATCAGATTGCTAAGAATATGCATATTCAAGGAGCCAAAATACAGATACTGCACCATGGGCAGAGTAAATTAATTCACTGTTTTGCTTCCAACTCTCACCAGGCACAAAACACTGGTACTATAGGTGAGGATGGAGACATTGAGACATTAATTCCTGGGTTTTTTCCTTTAGAAAGAGTAACACAGCAGCTACTTGCAAGAATTGGCATTTCAGCTTTCAACTAAAAAGCTGAAGCTGCATTCAGGGACACAGAGGGTTGTTCACTACTTTTATCCAACTCTTGGATATGTAAGCAAGGACAATTCAAAGGCAGTGACTGCCATCTCCCCTGCTGCTAATACTGAGCAAAGTACAGGTAATAGGAAGTGCCAAAGTGGAGGAATAGGAAGGCACAAAGCAAACAGGTGGAACATTTCCAATCATCCATCTGTAGGCTCCAGTTCCATGCCCCTGGTATTGGGCACAAACCACCAAACTCCCGGCATTAATGAGGCTGCTCTCCACTCAGCACAACTACTGAATTAGTAGATTAGAAAAATCTGTACTATCTCAACCAGCCAGGAAAGAATGAAAATACCTATCTGTGAGAAATTTAAGTTACTTTAGTCTACACAGAAGCCCTGTACTTTAGAGTTGATTCCACTGAGCACACAGCTGTCACATCCCTAAGATCATATTTTTTCTCTTATAATACACCCTACCAAATACATACATTTTATACCTTTATAGTAAGACAAAAATCTTATCAGCAATGGCTCCCTTGATTGCATAGCTCTAACTTATTCTCTGGCACCTATTCATACTGGGCAATGAGAGGATGAGGTACAAGATAAAGACTGTGCTACCAACTGTGTGATACACACAAATATGTATGTGTGATATCAGCTGTGGGAGACATAAAAAGGAGCAGAAAAATTAAGATCACACAGATGTAATGACAACTCCTTGTTATCTAATGCTGTGAGTTCTATCACTCTTAAATACAAGCAGAAAACAGTAAATCATTTGTGAGACGACAGAAAAGAATAAAATTCTATCATGTGCTTCACAATGACTTTTAGTTAGGAACTGTGAAAATAAGGCTTAGGCTATTATATAACTTTGCAACAAATAAAGGTCTTAGGCAATGTGTAGATTCCTCTTGGGAACAGCCCACCTTCATCACTAGTGAGTCACAAGAATTTCGCAGACTGTCTAAGTGTGGGGGCTAGAAAATTAACCTACTTGCAGCACTTGCACAAGCTTCTGACCTGGTCACAACTGATCAATACTCAATGACATGTTCCATTCCTCTTCTCCAGATACCCCTTTTATTCTCTACTTTTGATCACTTTGAAGTAAAGTCTAGCCCACTTTGCTCAAGTGCCATCACTAAGTAAACAAGGTGGGGAAAGGAGTAGGAGGGAGAGAGGATTTCCCCAGCTCTCAATTCAGTTGTTCATTACAAGGGTAGTGCCCGGAAAGCAAAAGGAGATTCTCTGAAAAAAAATGTCTTCATAGTCTGTAGCCTCAGCCAGGATCTTATCTCAGATGGCAGGAGCACAGCTAACCTTTAGAGAACCATTGCTTACACTTCCAAGCCAGTATTACAGACATGCAAGTGCTAAAGTCTAGAATTTTATAATTTGAGGGAAACTCATTGCTTGCTTCTCTTTATATCTTTTCATCAAGTCAGTTCCTTCTTAAATTGAAAGCATTCCATAAAACTCAGCCAGAATAACAAACTTCAGATGGAAATATTTTTCTATGTGGTTACAGTGCAGATAATTCAAGTGACAACAGAGTGACAGAAAGTGTCAAACAGACTTGACAACAGGTGGGTATCACCCCATCTGCACTAAGAATATCTATACATGATTATACCCCTTTCTTTTCTTCATCTGTGCTGTTACCTGCTTTGAAAATTCAAGATAAAAAGTACAGTATCATACCCAGGTCTTACTCAAAAGTAGTAGTTACTTTTCAAAAAGTAATGACAATTCTTGTAGGCCCCACAGAAATTTTTGTATATTACTGAGTCATTTTGCAATTAATGAAATGTACATAATTGATTTTATAAAAAAATATAAGCTGAATGACATTATAAGCAGGAATATCACCTTCCATTAAACAACTGTAATGGTAAATTGTGATCTAAGAATAACTACAGTGAAAAACGTGATATTTTCACCCATCTTGGCAAAGATAGGAAGATGTGTAGCAAATGCAGCAAATAATTGCTTTATACCCTAAAGAATGAAATTGTGTTTCATTCACTGAGTGCCTACGCTCTATGCTGTGCCAGGCAAATATTTTGTTTAAACTTTTCCATAAGATGCTATGGGAAAAAAATGAATATATTATTATGTAATAAGACTGTACCATGAGACATTGATAATTACACTTGCACATAGAATCCTAAATCTGACATAAGCCATTTTTTTTGCAATCCTACTTTTGAAAATGTTAACATTCTCAAAATTCAGGGTATTTAACACAATGAACAAAACATTTTGTCTTAAAGCACATATATTCCATTAATAGAATGATTTTATGGGTCCAGAGATGCATTTACCTTACGGTCTGGATAACATGTGTTAGCCACTGGCCAGAAAGTTCAGATTTCATCTCCCAGCCACCATACTGTCTTAATTCTCCTTCTCTGAGGCTGAATGGAAGCAAGGCTCCACGTATAAGTTTTACCAGAGAGTGCATAACTTCCTGAATCATTTTCTGCATCAGAAGAAGGGGAAGAAAAATCAAGGAAAAATCTCTACCAAGATGCTTAAGCAGCCATGTACCTGCTATATAACAGAGGTAGAAATGTTGGATTTACAGGGGCTCCATATGGTAGAGAAGGGAGGAAAAGGAGGTATGAGGGTACACAAATTATTTAGGAAATCTTATTTTTCAAGGTGACACTAACGTATCTTACCATGAAGGACAAATGAGAGAAATTAGGGTTCTCCCCACCACATCTCCCCCAACTACTTACCTTGAAATCATTTTGTCTTTGCCTAGCATTTTTCTTTGATCTTTCCATTTGGCCAGATTTTTCAGCAGTCTTGTGAAAATGAGAAAATTGAAAAGTGTAAGTATCTTATAACCACTGTTAAAATAATTCTGAAAAAGGGGGTTTCAAAGTGAAGAAGTGAAAACTGGTAAGCTTATGATGTAATTATAAAAATCAACTCAGGGCATTTCAGTAAGCAAAGACTATATATACCTCAACAAACTCAATTTACTGTAGATAAGTACTCTTATGTTTAACTCTGAGGAAAAATGTGTGCTTAAGACAAAGTCAGAGACAAGCATAAGAGTAGCTCAAGCAGTACAAACTTCCTGAGGTTAAAGTTTTCTCACTGCAGTGTTAGTGAGATCTAAAACATATACAGTCAATTTTTGCATCAAGTTTACATGAAGAAACTGTATTTTTTTAGTATGGAACCTGACCAGAGAAAAACATCAATGTGAAGTGGGAGACAAATTTTGGAATGAAGGCAATTTGGAAATGTATGATGTGAGAGGGAGTGCTGCAGGGTTTTTGTTTAGTTTAGGAGCTGTATTTTGTAACAATGCTCAACTAATTGACTAATGCTCAACTAATTAACTAATAGAATTCAACTAATTGGAAAAGAGACTGCAAAATAAGCAGCACCTTTATTGTCACTTCTTTGAAAACAGCGGAACATGAGTACACTTTGCATGAGACAGTTACAGTTGAAGAAAAACATGATTTGACTAATAGTCTTCCTGTTTGTAGTTCTACCCTTCTGTGAAGAGTACTGAGATCTCAGTAAATGACATTGAAAAAGTTATTTCAAATCCTAGGCGAAGCGCAGATGTCGAATTTTATACTTAGAAAATCTCCTATTTTATGTTTGTACAGCAACATCTACTGGACAAGGAGTGCAATAACATGATAGAAGTGTCCTCAAAGACAATCACTTTACTTGCAAATGATTAATTTCAAATGCTGTATTTTTCAAAATCCTTCTTTAGTTAAAGCATTTAAGATTTTTTAAAATACAATAAATAATTAAAAGTGAGCAAAAATTAGAGAAAAATCAAACTGCTTAACAGTTTTGGAAAATACATAGCTATTAAACTCTTGTATGTTAAAGCTCTGAACTATGCCATTTCAGACAAGGAGAACAACCTTCAAATTATTGCTGTATTTAACTCCTACTTCCCTCTTCTAAAGCATTAACAAGAAATTAAGTTGTATTCCTTGAAACTTCAGATAGCAACTTTAAATTCACACTGGTTTACAGCTGGATTAAACAAGAGAAATTCATAGATCCTTGATACAATTTTTTTTTCAGTGGTTTTACTGAAGACCAGTCTTAAACCTTTCCTGCACAGACAGACCAAAACTATCTTGTGGTAAGATCGACGGTTACTATTCACATTTGTGACTTCACCTAGAGTGATTCAAAGAACACAACTTTTCAAACTGTTGAAATACCACACACATCTTAACTGACCATATTTTAAGGCATGCAGCTAATCTTTCAGAGCTAAAAAGAACCCCATCCCTGCCAAAACCCTACACACTAAACAACATAAAATACATCTTGAAATGCATATGTGGAGATTTTCTTTCTACATTTTTTAAATGTCTTGAAGACTTAAATAAGCTAACTGAAATAACCCTGTATACAATTTTCTATAGGATGTTTCTTAAAAAAATGTAGCAATTGCCTTGCTTCCTGAATGATGATATATACCATGCAACATGGTAAAAGAATTTTCTTCGTGGACAACTAAAATTTGTACTGTTTCTGTACTGACAGCAAAACACAAACTTTCAGTCTTGGATGCACTGTGATGACAGATACTCTTAGGTGCTCTACAAGTCTTCCAGCTTATGCCACCCCCTCCTTGCATTCATCCTCAATTGACTGTGGCATGCAGAGCACACAGGAGGAATGGATTCCTTCCTATCTCCCCAAGAACTTGTGGGGCTTCTGTAAGGATCAAAGGAGTGGAAGAAATCAAATGTATGGGGATTCATTTCTCAGAAGTTCAGAATTAGGCCCAGACATAGAAGAACATATGTACCTTACAGACCAACAAAACTACCTCTTCTGGTTTTTTTAATACATTGAAACAATGTTTTGTTCAGGCAAGACAGAAGATCACTACATTTTCCACTTGCAGTCATGTTCATGAGCAGGACTTATTAACCTTGTTTACAGTTCAAGTCTTCATTTCTCTAGAAACTGCTTTCTATTTCATTGTGCACAGGGAAAAAAAATCACAGTAAACTTAACAGGTGAATTAGTAAAGTTTAATTTTCAATAGTACTGGTGTCAAAAAGAAAGGTTGTCATTTCCCTTATGAAATAAATTATTTTTGTGAAACTCAACAGTACTAAGGTTTATTCTTGGTTTTACTTCCTTCACTGAACATTAGATGTAAATGTCATATCTTTCTTTTGATTTTTATAATGTAAAATGAGGATCACACCTAGCATCTATGTCACTGAAGCTATAATGCTCTGTACATTGTGTTCAACATGTAAAGGGCTATAGTATCTATTAGTATCATCATATGAGAATAGTATATTGATTTATAAACAGCAGCAATACATAGAAAAATTAATTCTTTGGAAAATAAGAACAAAAGCTTCCAAATGTTCTTTCTCAAAGGCTTTTGTTTTTCGTACTAAAGCTGCAAAGAATAGTAGATAGACATGATGACTTCAGAATTTAAACACAGCAGAACACAGTATACAACAAATTAATTAATTTATAAAAAATTAATTTTGAGAGATATCCTTTCAAAATCTGTTAGGAGTGTGCATATAAAAAGAGCAGGTGTCATAAATCCTCACTTTTGCATTTCCCCTTCCAAATCAGGATGATTAGGAAAAATCAGATCATCTGAGCAAGAATGAGTACTAGCACAGGTAGTTGCAGCTGACTAATCTTCCAGACTAGACTCCCTATAATGTGTCTGTGAATTTTGCTAAGTGCCTTGGTTATTATGCATCTCTGATCTTGAACCTAACCTCATTTCCAAATACTTATAACTCAAGAAATGAGTACTCCTTTTCCAAAGAAAGGAAGCAATATTTTTTCTGTATGACTCTGCTTTTTACATATCTCTACCTTTCATGCAATGTGTTAATTCTTCAGATCACCAGTGAAGGGCCAGCTATGAGTAAGAGGTGAAAGTACTCAGATATTATTGAGTCCAGCAACTGGAACACAGACACAGCCACACACAATACCCACTGTCTGAATTTAAGGTAATTCCACTGTATGCTTACGTTCTTTTAAAAAGAAAAATCTCTTACTAAAATAAGTCATTACTTCTACCAGTGAAATATTTCAAATATAATTATTACAGACCTTTGTTACTTTTAAGTCCTTTATATAGAAGAATCCATACCTCACTGAATAAACTTCCATTCACATAGGAAACCCAGAGCTTCCAGAAGTTGGGCAGCTGACTTACAACAAGTTTTGTCAACTTTTCAACAAATACAACTTGCTGAGGAGCTTTGTATCGCCAAGCTAAAATGGAGAGAGGGGATGGAAAAAGCAACATTAACATTTTAAAAAATAACAAGAATGCACTACTAGCTTTCTGCTCCACTGTATTTCACAAGTGACTATACAGTACATATAAATCCTTTCGGGTAAAAATAAAATAATTTAAACCCTAGTCCAAATATGTGTACACAATCTGTACACATACAGGCTCTTTCTTCTCCTCTTGTATGCTTACAAGGTGCCAGCACTATGACAGTATCTACAGAATAGCTCCCCTTGTGGGAGTATCTAAGAAAACCCACCTAAAAATCCATTCAGACAGTCTTCTGTCTTCAAACTACTTTAAAATGTAAGGTAACGTGAAAGTAACCAAGTATTACAAAAGTTTCAAATGAAATCTTGGTAACAGATTACTTTTTTCAGTTTCCTCTGCAATGGGTGAAAAGGGGTAAAGAGAAAGCTGAACAGAGGCAGATGTAGTCATTAACACAGAAAATAAAGGAAACTGTGAAATACTCTTCTATAACCATCTATGTTCTCCGTTGAAACCATCATGATTACAGTGGTTTAACAAAACAGGGTATCAGCACAACAGTGATAAGAGACTTGTATTTCAATTCAGGAACTACAGTCTGCTTTGGAACACATGGACAAAGAAATCATATATTTTTTGAAAAACCCCAAAACAAATCACCAAAGCCCCCAAAACACTTCAAAATGACATGTTTGTTGATGTGGTGGTTTTTTTTATATATAAACTTAGGTCTTGTACAAATAATACATTTAATACATGATATCAGCCTATGTAACACTGTGGAAATGCAGAAAAATGTTGCATGGAATAGCACTTTTTATATCTACTTTGCTACAGAATGTTGTCCACACACAGCAGGAATTCATGGGTTAGGCAAAAATAGCTGCCTAATAGCACATTACATACTAGTAGGCTTCACCAGAGCCTCACTGTTTCATTGTGTTGGTAGACAGTCTTGAATCTCCTTGAAGTACAGCTTGCCTTCAGCAGCTTCCATTTCTTGAGGTGTGGATCATGTATTGCTCCACTTCTTTACTGGAGAATAGAACATCTGCCCTACCCATTTCTTCTTATGGCCAAAAAGTTCAGGCATTTTGAATTAGTATTTGAAAATAAAATCATAATGGAAGTCCAATATTTGGAAAGAGGGTCTGACATAACTCAAGTGCAACTATGCTGAGAGTGATATACCTCTTTAGGAGGCATGGAAACATCAAAGCTTTACTAGAAAAGCTCCTAGTGTGGAGACAGATAAGATACTTTCACCAGCTTGGTTATGACTGCCAGAGAACTGGTCTAGACTCAGTGGCAGAAAAAGTTTCATTAACAAGCTGTGACAATGCCAGGAAGCTGTGCCAACAGAGCTATAGCAGCAGAGGCTCTGGAACTTCTACAGACCCCAACTTCTAATGAAAAAAATTCAGTTCTTTTGAGAAACCACTTCATCTTTGCCAAAAGCTCCAGTACCAATCCAAGGTTATAACCAGGGATGTCTATTGGTAACTGGCAACATACTGGCAAGATTTACTTCATCTCTGAAATTATTTTCCCCTCAAGGAAGAATATTTCAGGCTTAGTCCCAAGCCTGCAGACAGCAGATACCTCTTTGAATAAGCTACTGCACATCATATCAAAAGCTTATGGCCATAAATTCAGGATATTTTTACTTTGTTACAAGAGAAAGCTCCAATCTGTATCTTATTCCATTGATTTTATAATCTCTGCTATACCATTCTAAAGAGGAAACCAGAGCTATTGCCTATTGTTTACATATTCTCATGAACATATGCTCAAGCAAGAGCTGAATGTTACTTGAACACTGCAGTTTTGAATTCATACTAATTTATTTAATCAATATCTTGGACAATCACTGTCAAACACATTGGAGAAAAAAAAGCTCTAAACACACCAAATCATAAAAAAAGCCCAGAGATGCCATTCCCTAATTTCACCAAAGACTAAAAAGATCCACAAACAAACTGAAGACAGAACACAGCACATTTGGAATGGGAGCTCTTGCACAGGCATCCTAAATTGTAGGTTTGCTTTGTCTCTCCACTCAGAAAAGAACAAGGATGGCAGAGTTATGGGTGGTCATGTGCATCTAAGCACCAAGGAACTCAAGTCAGAGGCACCTATTATTGGGATGGATTATTAAAGTGCTCCAATTCTCCAGCTTTCCTTTGAATCTTGGTATAAATGGGTGTCTACAGAATATGCAAAACTTACTGAAATTTTACCTTTTTCAGTTTGTAAAAGGTAACAGATCTATAACTAAGACTTTAAAAGTAAAATAACTGAAGTGGAATTGTCAGTTATATATGCAATTTAGTCCCTGCTCATGCAAAAGAATTCAAACAACTTAAAAATAAACTGGATTTTGGGTGTTGCTTGCTACATTAAGTGTGGTATTCATATTGTTAGTGGATGGCATTCAAAAACAACCAGCAATTTAGTGTTTTGCTTTGTAACACTTGTTAATCACCTCCATGCAAGGCTTTAGGCTGAGAAATGACAAGGGTAAGACAGCTATTTCAGTAAGGAATGATCTATTCTGTGAAAAGCTTTTTTTTCTGTCTCCTGTGATGTCATCACTGAAAGATTCCTGAGAAGAAGTTGTTTGGACAAGGGTATTGATGACAAAACACAGAAGGCCTCAGCAGGTTGTGGAGAGACAGACTGCTTGAGCTTAGTCAAACATTTTGTTTCCCTTTTTGGGTTTAAAGAATCAGAGAGCCAGATATGTGAAGACACAGAAGGTGCAATTGCAAAGACAACCAACCATCTCAGCAAACACACACAAAAGGTATAACAAGCAAAATGTAGTAGGTAGTAGGTGGCCATGCATGCAGGAGAAAAGATCTGGTCTTGTAGAAAAAAATACTTTTACTACTTTAGCTACATTCTAAGAAGCAAACCTTGAACTTGAATTTTATGAACTGCTCTTTGCTTGCAGAAAACATGGAGGACTTCTTCAGTAAGCAACAATGGTGTATAAGAAGAAAGAATTGTATTTTGTGACAATTCAAAACAAACACACAGTATGTGGGTTTTTGTTTGGGCTTTTTGACTACACCAGAGTGGACAGTGGGATCTGCAGCTTTTTTTTTTTCAAATAGAACAGATGCCTACCATCATCACGGCCAGACTGAAAGCTGCTGCCCCTTTTCAGTGATGCAGTTTGACCGAGATGGCCGATGGGCGACGGACGCACATCACTGTCCAGGTCCAGCATGGGGCTGTGGAGCAATGCACTGCCTGGGGAGAGGGGAAAAACCCGAAAGTTAGGATAATTTTGCACATCAGCTGACATGAATGTGCATGCTGCATGTGGAATTCTAATTTAATTCAGTGATACAAATGTTATCTTCCAAAAACATTCTTTATTTAGACTCTCAGTTCATCTGTATCAGTGCTATTCAATACCACCACTACTGACTCCTGTAGCAAAGCCAAAACCACAAGTACCATGGGGAAAATGCCATTCTTTGAATTGTATCTTTCTCTGTTTATAATTAATGCCCTACAACTAACAGGTAAATTAACAAGTTGCTTGAAAGCCATGGATAAAAATGTATTTATGCCATTAATGACATTGCCTATGCTTTTTTTCTGGTGTATGTCCTAAACACACTTTTCAACAGCAAAAGTTTCTTTTGTGTCTAGCTGAAGCAGTTAAAGACAGAATATTCAACTATTACTTAGCTGTTTTGCCTCTATGAAGTTCAGGTAGAGAGAATCCATCCATCAGGAATCAGAGGAACTAATGGCACGTTTCCTTTGTAAATGTTCTTATTCATACATAACTACAAACCCACAAAATATTTTCCAGTGTATCAAACTTTTTTTTTTTTTTACTTTGGGTGCCTGTCCACATGTAGGTCCCTATTCACAAGTCTAAGTTAAGATCTTATCTGATGGAGGAGGATACTTGGAGTCCAACATGCATTTTGAAAAACAGTCATATAAGAAAAATAAGAGGATTATGATAATTTTTAAATGTACTGTGACACTGCCAATAACTTTTTAAAAGTCTAAATTGCTGCTTTATGCATTTCGCCTTATAGAGTCATTTCTGAAAGTAGTCATTAAAAACTACTTCAGCATTGCTCAACTGAGCTGTAACAATTAAACTTAAAATCAATCAAAATTCCCAGAATAGAACATCCCAGGTCTCAGAAGACCATTTAGTCCGACCTTTCATGGGAAAGGGGGCCATGGTGAGATTATCTAGCACTCTGTCCAGTTCACTGTTGAAAACCTCCAGTGATGGCAGCTTTACAATGTCACTGGGGAGCTTACTTCAGTGATTGATTGTTCTCAAGGCAAAAAATTATTTTCTTATACTGAGATGAAACTGTCCCTGGTAATTAATCCTGAATTTTGTAGTGAGAATCTCAGCATCTGAGTTTATAATGTTGCTCTTTTCCATTGATACCTATATTCACTTAAAATAACAACAAGGTCACAGAGGATGACCACCAGCTGTAACACTGAAATACTCAGATTCAGGAGTAACACAAAGCAAAAACTATTCAAAGCACATTTATTTTAGTGTCAGAGCAGCATGGCAGAAAAGATACACCTAATCCTTTTAACAGCTGGGGCTTAAAGAGCAATATAAAGTATTGTGAAACTTATCACAAACTTCCAATAGGTGACAGTATTGGGTTTTAGTTCATTTTGAAAGAAGTTCTTTCTCTTATAATTCTTTAAAGGCTTTTAAAGAAATTTCCTATGGCCTTTCACAGCAGCATTATCATTACCAAAATAACTGTCAGTTCTTCCACTCATCATCTTAAAGTTCATAGTATAAGACACATAAGTAAATAGACCCAATGTGCTACATCACTCACAATTGTGATTGACACACTCTATTTACACTCTCAGTGGACTCAGCCTCCCTGTCTGCAGGCTGTGCTATGATTCTGTTCACTGCATAACTCCTACACCACTTATTAAATGCAGCTCATCTTTATCAGCTTTAAAACTGATGAGTTTTCAGCAACACAGAATCTGCTGCAGTGATTTAGGTGGATTATCCACCATCAGCACAGACAAGATCTACAGTATGTTCTACAGTATGTAGATCTTGTTCAAGAGTTTGAACAAGAATTTGTGGAAAGATTTTCCCTTTTGAAAGAATTAAAAATGCACAATAATGAAAAAGCAAAAAACCAAAGCTTTGCAGTAATCAGCATCCAGGGAAACAACCCAGCCATCTTATAGAATTAAGTAAAACCAAAACAAATTAATTCCTCTTCAGATTTAAAAAAATAAATATAAAAATTCATTATCTTACAGGAATTCTATACTGAATGAAAAGAAAATTGTAGAAGACCCTGAAAAAATTTAAGTGTCTCACACAATTCCTTGATTTCAGGAACATTTGAGTGAGATTGAACATATTTGCATTTTATTTGGAAAAAAAAAGAAAGTATGTCAAGAAGGCTAAATCAAAATTGTAACAGGCATTGCTATTTAAAACATATTTTATTAAAAAAAAAAACCCACTGGCAAGAGTGTAGCAGCATTATTTTCACAAAAAATACAACAAAAAATTCCTCTGATCTCTCTGCATACAATTTAAGTTCTCAGATTTCAGACAGCATGTTAATATAAAGAATGCCTTGTAAACAGATGGTCTCTAAATATGACAGTGCCAATTAAACCTCAGAATTAAGAAAAACAGACACTCACTAAAACACCTTAATGTGAATTAGCTCAATTAAAACCACTTGCTTGAGGTAACTGTATTGCTGCTGATGCACTAAGCCCATGCAGCCTGAATGGTTTATATATTCACCATGTAACAGAAAACATGTAAAGAATACTCTCTTGTTCCACCAGAAAAACCACATCATCAGTTTGCTGGCATACCAGGAAAAGAAAGTTTAACATGAACTAATTTCTTTATTGGTTGTCTAGCATTACAAGCAAGTATAACACAGCAGCAGGGAACTACAACAGCACATATACCCTCAGGACTAATAAACATCTGGACTACATTAGCAAAGCTGATCTTGCTCTCACCCTACCAGAAGATAGCGCATGAAGACTGCACACTAACACATAAATCTTGTAAAAAACAGTGAGAGCTAACTTACAAACAATTTTTCTTCTATCCCAAGTCATTCCCTCTCTGGAGCCAGCAGCTTAAATTTAGCAGCATAATGCAATACAATGAATTAATAGTAGTATGGACTGCAGACAATAATATTTATAAACCTAAATAAACTAACCAAATACTAATTTACTGCCCACTCAGTATTTGATTTGTGTACTATTTTTACATTCCTAGATCCTGAATGTAGGACAGCAACAATGCAAAGTTTTGAGAAATTAACTTTTTACTGTGCTAACAGGTTTCAAGAAGTATAAACAACATGAAAAAGTATTCTCTGTAGATCCTTACTTTTAAAAAATACACTGCATCTTTGAAGCTACAAAGTACTTTTTTCCAAAATACAGCACCTACATGGAGCATTATCTGTGAGAGACTCCAGTGCCAAGTGTATATTTAACCAAGGAAACATAGGAAAAGAAAAAGTAGTACATTATCTTCTTCTACCCAGCAGTTATGATGAAACACAAGTTTAATTAATGGCTTATTACATTTACAACTATATAACCATGTAAAGATCAAATATGAAGTTTTAAGGATCTCAGTACTACTTTAATTTTATTTTTTAAAGGATTTTAGTGGGTTCCAACTTTTTGTGTGGTGATATTTTGAAGGTGCGCATTCAGAGGCTATGTGAAATAAAAATATTTCAGTGGTTTTGTTCACTTCTCTTCTGTTCTAGTGCAGTAAGATCTCACCAAAATAAGAATCTAAAGAACACAGTAAAAGTACAGTTCTTTTTGATATTATTTCTCTAACTCTCTGTAAATCAAAAGCCACCTGCACTGAAGGTTTATCATACTATAGGTTCCTACAGTACCAAACAACCAGTACAGTACAAACCTCGACACCATTTTTTGGATTGTTACCTGCAAGCTCTTGGCAAGCAGTGTTACAACCTCCATTAAAAAGACAACTGAAATTTGCCTAAAATAAATTTTTCAATGATATGCAAACCAGTCAATGATTTAAAATTTTAAAAGCTGTTTTACCTTCATATTCCTAAATTATTACCAAACTGAGTGTAAAAATTGTTCTGCAATATCCATTGCTCCACAGCTGCCTGGGTTTTTTTCCCCCTCTGAGGTCTGGCAGGCAGAGGTTTCTTGGAGGAGTCACAGATCTCTTGCCTCCCTCGATAATCCAGCCTCAGACACTCTGCAATTCTGTCAGCCCAGTGCATCAATTACATGACTTCCAGTAAAGATTTTTACAAAAGATACTGGTGATCAGGGGATTAATATTGTGCCAGTACTTCCTTCAGGGACAAAGAAAATTGTTAACAAGTGACCAATCTTAGGTTAAGTAATTTTTAAGTGAGATTTTCCATGTTAAGCCAAATGGCAGTCATTACACAGACTTGCTCATATACAACATGTACATGTACATACAACACATACATGATGTATATGAGCAAGATTAATAAAACCAAAAAAAGACCCGACAAGATGTGCAACCAGGTGAACACAGCTACTCTATTTTCCTACCCATTATGTATCTTACAGCGAATTTTCTCACAGGCTACAATAGCAAGGAAGGCTGATCTGCAGCCTCCAGGCTCTCTGAAGGGCGGCAGACTTCCTCACCAGCCTCAAACACCTTTGAACACTTTTTCCTGTGCACAGCGGGCCCTTGTCCTGTGCTACAGCCTGACCACCCACTGTTGCTTGTTGACCAAACACACAGTGCCTGGAGCCCGCACCGACACAACCAGGATAAGATTCCTTTCAAGGACACCGCGGTGAGAATTTCCATTTGGCTAGGCCAGAAATTAGGCAAGCAGCAGAAGTTACTGAAAAATTAACCTGCTCAGCAGATGAATAACATTTATTATTATTATTATTATTATTATTATTATTATTATTATTATTAGTCAGCAGATGAATAGCAATTTTATTCTTTTTCTTAAGGTCTTTTTCTTTCTCACTTGACATTTTATAGTGATCAAGAAGAAAATGGGTTGTTTTTCTAGAAAAGAGATGAGCATGGAAGATTAAAATTGATAGAAAAAATTGGTTTTGGGAGATATTTAGAAATGAATGCTTTTAAAAATCTTAAGGCTAGTCTTCATTACTGTAAATGTGTTTATAATGAAACTGTTTTTCAGTTTACTACAAAAAGGGTAACTGGGCCTATTCTAGTGGTGTTCTAAGTATTTCACAGCCTAAGGATATTCCTTATTGTCAGCCCTTCAGACCAAAAAATTAGGAAACAAGAGCCAAGCATTCAAGTTCAGCAGATAAATAAAGATTACTTCATTTTACTATCTCCAGCAGACATTAAGATCATCAGCACTTCTGGAAAAACTCACTTTTCCTCCTGAAAAAGTCCTGAAGACTGGAGTGGACACAAAGATAAAGTTCTGGCCACTGAAGAGTTTAATTCTATCTTCAATCATAATAATCTTTAAAATTTTGGTTTTAAGCTACCTGTGTTGCTTCTTAATCCCAATAGTTACTCTCTTTATAGTACTTTAATATTATTAAAATAGCACATAAAATAAGAATGCCCCCTGAACTTCTGAACATGCTGCGTTCTACTAAAATGTCTACATTACAGGAAACTTACAAATACAGGTAGTAAAGGAGGAAAATGAGTCTGCTATCCATTTTTGTACTGATCAATTTTTATTCTCACTTTTTTTTTTTTTTAATTAATAACCCATTAAGGGTTTGCTTGACATCTGCTGTCAAAAGGGTATTTCTGCTATGGACAGGGGATGTGGTTTAGACATGAAATGGCTCCCAGCTGCAAGAATTCTTCTTCCAGATGTACAGTAAGCAAAGGCAATGGAAGAGAACCAGCTGCTAGGATAACAAATTGAAAAGGCCCTTTTGACACAAGCCTTGCCGGCCTGTCTGATCTAACAAAGATGGATCATTCATTGCAAGGTGAATAGAATCTCAGTGTGGCACAGAAAAAAAGAGCAACATGGTCAAGACATCCATTTCTCTCTTTCACACCAAGTACAGCTGCTGTTACTCTGGCACACAAAAACCCTGCAGAATTTTTTACAATATTTGGAGAGCTGAGCATCATACTCAGTGTTGCAAAAATTATAGGTTTTTTTCAGCAATAAGAACTAAAAAAAATTATAATGATTAAAAAAAAATCACAAAGACTGTACTATTAGACACTGTAGTATCATACTCCTGTTCGGAGAGCTAGCTCTACATTGGGAACTTTAATGGGTTGTGTATTATATATTTTGCAAATCAAAGGGCAGCAAGAAGATCACACTACAACCATGTCAATGTTTCCATTTACAGCTTTAGTTTCTAATCAGGTTAGCTATTAACAGGTAGCTTATTTTCAATAATATTACATGAAATCTCAAAGATTTGCATCACAAATGAGTGATTTAGATCACTCAAATCACCATCAAAGGTATTGGAAAAAGTGGTTTTAATAAGAATTTGTAGGAGTGAGACTTGACAAAGTTTGCAACAACCTGTTAAGAAATTAAAGATTTCCCAGCCAGTTTAATTATAACTGGATGGCAGTTCATACCCATTTTAGTTCAAAGGATCATGAAACCTACTAAGCCACTATTAAAGTCTAAGCAAATAACCACTGGCCACACAGAAAATAGTCTTAACCTCCACAGCTTCTCTTCCTTATACTTGCATTAAGAATCCCATTGCTTAACTCCTTTTGGCTATCTGCCCAGTGCCTCAGGAAAATTTTAAACTAAACCTCATTTATTTACATTTATTTTCATGTCATCTTATGTCATTATGTTCTCCATGTTTCCTGCACTCCAACAAATCTGGGAAGCATAAACCATAGTGAAAAACTACAATTATGATTTAATAATAAATTTCCAAGTATAGTTGCAATTTAAAAATACGTAAAATCTTAACTGAAGGAAACCATTTAGTATCCAGGTACCAGATCTGAAAGTCCCTAGACGTCTACAAATCAGAAGATCATATGTCAAAAGCAGCAATTTGGGCTTTAGCCAATACAAGGCATAAAATACCAGCACAAATCAGTTTACTATTCAAATGTTTCTTAGTAGAAATCTAATAAATACATTTTTGGGTGAGCATATGCTCTACCATGGTAACCTTTATATTAATGGCTTGAAAAAACACTCTTTTTCCATTTCTTTTCTGTCTCATGCATCTTCTTAACATATCTACATACTAAACAACAGCAGCAACCTGGCTTGACCTACTCAGAGTCCTCCCAGTGGACAGAACAGTGGGATATGACTAGATAGATAACACTAATTAATCCATGCTTTAGGAAAATTTCATAACCATAACAAAAGTTTCAAAAACAACAAAGGAGCACAACTGCCTATTCCATGAGTAAGGCAGATAGCATTTTAAGTTTTCTATTTAATGCAATAAATCCATATATTTAGAAGCACTACTACATAAGCAGAGCCAGAGCTCTAGCCAATTACACATGGGTCCCACATCTACAGCTGCACCTTTAATGAAAGAATCTGACCATCAGAGAAGCAGGAGAATGCCTTAATACAAAGAGAGGAGCATGGGAGCTTAATGATTCTGGCATCCCCTGTACTGCCTCACTATGCTTTTGGCAATGCTGTTTGGTCTCTTTGTCCTGGCTACTTATACTTCCGCACAGGAGGGACTGTGATCTGCTCTCTTATCTGCACTTCTACTCACTCCTTAAAACATGTGGGCTTGGAATCAAACAGTTTCTCACAATAAAAATATCCCATGCCTGCATTTTTTTTGCCTCATAAATGAGGAAGGTCTGCTACAGCAAGAAACAGATAGGCTAAAGGCAATGATGGGCGAGTAACACCAGTCATATTTTAGCACATAATGAAACATTAATCTACATAACACAAGATTAATCAGCAAGCCAACAGGGTTGTTTAGACTGAGGGGGGAAACACTACATCGATGCACATACAGAGTTATTCCTCAAGGGAAATAACAGACTCCAAAATGCTGCTGTGAAGTACTTCATACACACAGGACTTGAGAGAATTCCCCATCCTACTTGCACCCATTGAAATAAATGCAACTAATTAACTAACGATCAAATTGTAATAGATGATCAATGTCTATTAAAATCAAAGAAAAGATTCAATTAAACAATTTGCTGTTGGCAGTTGTCAGCTATTTAAATCACAATGCCAATTATTTGACAAAGCTTAGCACAGCTGGATATGCTCTCAGTTTTTGGAAATAATATTAACACAAGTTGGATTAACTGGAAACAGACAGTATTGGAAACACACAGGATTTCTGCTGACCCCTGAAATAAAATATGAGAAAGAACTCCAGCATCATTATAGTCATGTAAACTTACCACGGTTTCTTCTTTCAGGTTGCGTCAGAAACTGCACCATGATATGATATTAAATGATACTTTGCACATCTACGACATAATTCCAATTGCTGAGTATTTCTTACAAAATGGAGTTCATCTCTAGTAATATACAAGCTCAGAGGTTTTTTTTAAAAAAAAATCTGTGATAGTAGTGAAGGATGCACACTTAGATCAAAAACACATACCTCATTATCAACCTAAAACAAACATGTATTTAAATATATCTTTAATACACAAAGTTCTGATAGCACATTGCAATACCTTGGCATCTAAATTAGCTCACTCCTGTCCTTCAATTTGGAGACCCTTGGAAGTTATTAACAAGAACACAATCATCAGGTGAGGACCCTAGAGAGGATGTAGAAAACTAGACTGACTTCTTGTCAGTACTGGGGATTTTTCCCGACTGCCATTATTATTGTTCTGGATACGGCAAAATCTCTTACAGACAACAGGAGAAGATGCTATTTCTATATAAGAAAATGAAATTATTTCAGTTGTAATGACTAATGGGTCAGCCTTCCTGTTGTGTGGAGACAACTGGAACAATTTTGCCCCATATAATACAGTGTTGACTTGTACTAGTGACTAAATTTGGAATAAATTCTTGAATTTACTTAGGATTGTGTTTTAGCTTGTTTAACAAATAACTGCAGTGTAAGCCTTCCTTTCCTGAATACATCACGGCCAGTAAGTAAAATCTTTTAGAATATTTGCAGTTTGACAATCATCTGCAAAAATCCTGTCCAGAAAGTCTAATGGTTTAAAAAACCCCAGCCATATCCAGGTAAGAAAAGCAGACACTTTGTCTAATTCAAAACCTATTTAAAGTAGAAAAAGTCATGTGTAATGACTCAGAGCACAGTTCTCCTTTCAAAACTAATAAAATAGTAGCAAAATACTTTGGCAAAAGCTCAGCTGAAAGGTGAAAAATTTCACAGAAATGTAAAAATAGATACAATCTGCTACTGAGGTTTAAGTTTACTATGCCGAAAAGTTTTGACTCAATCAGTTTGAACCCACAGATTCAGTTGGCAAAAGAACGAAGGTAAGAATAGCCAGAAATAGCTGGTATGCCCAAGGTAGAACTGTAATTGCTGTCTGTTTGTTTCAGCATTCATAGTATGAAAACTGCCATTTGCTAGAAACAATGGAAACCTATTCTTTTCGTAAGAATACCAGTCCTATGATCCATCTCTTCCCCCAAATGCTCGATAAACAAAAAACTAAATATTTTTTTGAAGCATGTGTTAAGTGGACGACTTATATGCTTGAAAATTTATTATAATTTTATCTTAAAAAGGGCCTAGGGAATTTATAAACCTATAAATAACATTTCTAACTTGTTTGAGCTGATTAGATCCCACAGTCTTGCATAACCAAATTGAGCAAATCTCCACACCTTCCTTGTTTGAAAAGCACACACCTATTAAAGTAGACTAAAATGCATGCCGTGCCTCTGATCACAACCAGCATTGTTCTACTTGGCAGTTAAAACCAATCCTTCTAAATTCTCTTTTTTCTATCTCCTACCTGGTGCATGCCAAAATTAAACATCTGTGGAAAATTAAAATCATGCTCAGCGACTTTCCTTTGTCCTACTAGATACTAAGTGAGAAATTAAATCAGCTAGGATTGATTCTTGAGTATTTTAAAATCTGTACAAAAAACTATTACCAGTGGAACACCACATAGAAGGCTGGGAAAAAAATGATTGGCATTCAATGAGCTGTTAGCATTTATTTCATACATGCACAAAATATTAACTATTGATACTTGCACTTGCTTTCAAGTAATTTAACTTCCCTCTTCTGTGAGTCAAACAGAGCTGTATCATAATGGCCCCTCTGACATGATGGCTGAGGAAAGCAGTTTTGTTGCAAGAAAAATACCAAACATGTTGAGATTTTTCAAAACTTATATAGGAATGTTGACACTTTTTCCACTCATTCACTGGAGCCTGCATATCAGAATTACAGAGACTACTAAAACAAAAGTATCAAGCATTAAGTATCATCATGTGTCTTGCTAAAAAGTGGAAAATGGTCATACAAAATTTTTTAAGTGAAAGAAGAAAGAAGCTTCAAATTATTAACCATGGCTGTTTTCACAAGTGAGTTTTGCTCCTGATAACTTAATGTTGTGAGGCTGGTGGCAGTGCCTCATGAGGGCTTTTGACAAGGAAAGAAGATGGGGTTTGGAAACATTGTAAATTTTGATCAAGATGCCTGGAAAACAGTGTGGCATTCCAGCTGCTTCCACAGCACTTCACACTGTGTAGCAGAACAACGATGGTCTGTGCACACTTTTAAGCTAAAACTTACTGACATTGCTGTCACAAGTGATGCATCCTGTGAACTCCTTATCTCATGTCACAACGTGTGCAACAGAGAGTTGCAGAACAACAATGTTCTGCTCTGCAGAAAATTTACAGCACATTTCTACAGCAGTTCCAACTCAGTAAAACTGTTGTGGTTTCTCAGGAAAAAAAAAACAACCTTATTTGGCTTGGGATATGCATGCACTAACACTAAACATGGGAGTTACCTGTAAGCCAAGGGATGCCAGATTCCAATATGCCTATTCATTTCAGAACTGGCAGCAAACTCTGTAAGACTTCTTAAGAAACAAAGTACTGCTTCTATTTCCTAATTTGAAAATCCAGTTTTCAGATTTTACTACTAGAAATGTCAGGCCAGCAGCCTTCCACCTGCTGGAAGGCTTTTCATACTTATACATTGTGATAGATCTTGTTAATTTGTAGTTAAATTGCAGCAACACCTGCAAGCAATACCTAAACATTTTTTTGAGGAGCAACGTTGTCAAAGACAGAATATAACTATGTATTCATATCAGTCTAAATACTAACTTTGCCTAAATATCCCTTTTGTCCAGCTCCCAGGTCTGTGCAGATTCAGTGCAATCTGAATTTTGAAACTGCACACAAAGAAGAAGAGGACTCCATAATATCATTCACTACATGTCAAGGAATTAAGCATTATTCCACTGTGCCCTAATATCCCAGGTATCCATATATTAACAGAATATCTTGTAACAAAGTAATCTAACCAGCAGATTCACAGAACAATCCAAACTTGATATGACCTCAAAGAAATGCTTAAAGAGAACAGTAAACCATGGAGAAATTATTGAAATTTAATGCTTTTGCCATGTAAAGAGCTTAAAACTTATAAATTAAGCAAAAAGAAAACTCCAACTGCTGTTTTGTGTTTATAACAGAATAAAGAAAAAAAAATTAAGTTAGTATTCAGCTTTGTTAAAAGCTATCTAAATTGATGGGGAAAACCTAAATATCCTCTGAACACTACAATAAAATAAAAGGCAATGACAAATTCCTAAATGTCAATGTGTATATATATATATACATATATCTATATATAAAGATAAAATAAAAATGTATCCTTGCCTTTTTGTTCTTTAACATAGCTCTCCTTACAGTTGTGCATGAGCTGCAGAATCCACTGATGTTGAGCACCAATGCACTGCCAAGCTGGGTCCCCAGGTGCATGAAGATCAGAAAGATATCTGTAAAATCCAGTCCAAAAATCACAGTTCTGACTTGACACACTGAAGGCCTCATTAAAACAGACTAAGTATGTACTAAGAAATACTTTTACTTTTTTTACATAATTTTAAAAATTCAAGAATATTTAGTAAGATATGCTCACATCCACTGCAAACAGAAGTTTTGCATTTGCCCTTCTTCAATTAGTAAGGAAAAATTCCACCAAAAAATGTATAGATAAAAAACTCTTTAATATCATATTAATATGCATTCCCAGTTATGTCTCTAGTAAAGTATGCAGGAAACCAAACTCTTTATCTGCAAGGTGGCAGTTTAGTGCTTCAGATTTGAGGGAAACTAGTGATGGCATCTCAAGCACATAAAATATAGTATTTTTCTTCCAATTGATATTATATGATTGTATCATCATGTAATTTTAACAAGTAATTATAGAAGGAATTAATTTCTGGCAGCTCATTACTTTTAGCACATGCATGCACAAACATATGTAAATCAAGCTCCTGGGCTCTTTGTTTATTTTGGGCTGGTGGTTTTTAGTCCATGCACAGTCTGAAAAAAAAAGAAGTGAGGGAGATAACAAAAAGGATTGTGGCTTCTAAATTGCAGAAGCAAAATAATGCCTGTCTTTAGGGAGAGAGGAGCACTAGAAGCCAGCTGTTGTGATTTCGAAGAGAACACAAAAACAATGTGTCTCATGTATGGCATTCAAGACTATCTGACAACAGGATTTCTAAAAGAGTATTTTCAAAAAGTGCTGGCTGCTCTACTGTTTGAGGCACTCATATTTTGCATGAATGAGACTCGGGACAGATTAAAAAAAGTCAAGATGCTTAAGGTGAACTATACTGATAAATTATCTTAAGCAGCGCAGGGAATGTTCACTCCCTCACAAAAGCTGTTTTACTACAATAATACCTAATGCTAATTAGGACTGTGTTGAATTCTGCCTTCTTTGACGAAAGTCTGCAGCACTTGAAGAAAAAATAAACTGTCAAAGTAGGACTGGTTGGATGGATGAGAAAATTATACAACTAACCATTTTGACAGGGTGACATTTATAAATTATGAGCTCAAGTCCTTTTCAGTGTTACGGGGGACTTTAGTCTTAGGCACAAAACTAAAAAAAGTATTACCACTGGTCTTGAAATACGTACATCTACTTGGATGCTAAGTGCTACGGTAAACTATTTCTGAACAGTATAAAATAATTACCAGTGTGAATACTGTAATACAATGAGAGGAAAATATGAATTGAAGCCTATTTATAAACATTAAACATCTGAAGGAGAAAACCACAGTAGGTCATTTTTTAGGTCTTGGTCAGCCTTCAACTTCAGAGACATACAAAACAAGTGTATCAAGGAAGAAAAAACACTCATAAAAAGGGCAGGATTTATGCAAACTATTTTACAATTTGGATTTTATTATTTTCATTTTTGCTGAAGTCCCCTGAAGAAAATCTACTTCATACCTTGCATTCAGAAAATTTACACTTATATACCCATGTATACTTAGAATAGTGAAACCAATTTAACAATTTTGTCAGCTGGGATTCTCTTGAGTCATTAGAACTGAATCATTCCACATTCATGCATTCCCTGCTCTGCCTTATTATACTTCTACATGCGGAATACATTTTGTTACATTAACAAATGCTTTTACATAGGCTAGGGTATTTTAAAGATTCAATAGTTCAAGGTAAGTGGCTAGAAATGAAAACACCTTAAAAATAATCAACCAAAACAACCAACCCCAAAAACTCAAGCAAGAATCAATAAAACACAACCAACCAAAAAAACCCCACAAGAAACCTCAAACGGAAAACCAGAATCAAGCGCATGTACAACTATAAGTTGTACATATACTATAAACTATAAGTGTTTCAAAGAACCCTTAGAAAAGGTCCTAACACCCGGCTTAGGTTAAACAGCTGCTCTTTAAAGTTTTCAAGTGTCACAGAGAAAAGGAATGGCCAGTGCCACCTTCACAGACATAAAACGCTGAACTATTGATCTTAAAAACCAATTCCAATGAACAGGCAATATTTACAGAGCATCCAGAAGAATGAGAAGCACTCTGCATAAATTCACACAGGTCACTGTAGTTATAAACTCACATGATGCAAAGGGACCTAAGACACCAATACCACACTTGGGCCTGTACGCACACAGAATGCTCACGACCTTGTGTAGGTGTCTGAATTTTACAAATACTTCCTGCACAGCACATTTGGTCTGTTTTTTTTACAATAACTGATAAAAACACTGAGATTGTCAAGACACACCAGGATGCCCTGGCAGCATACAAATCTCAAAAGCTTTCTAAATAAAGCCATCAAATGTTCCAGAGCACTCTAAAGTTTGGCACCAACAAATGAAAAGTTGAATCATCAACTCATCTCAGTAGCCCTACAACAGACATCATTTTTGTGAAAAATAGATAATCTGTAAATGTTAATGAAAACTGGGAAACTGGTTCATGTTCATGAAATACAAAGGAACTTCATTGTTAAGGCTGAGCAATAAAAGAGCCAATATCACTTTCAAACAACAGAACAGTCTGCATTAATGCCTCCCTGTCATCTGACTCAGAACAATTCCATTTCAATGTCAAGTCAAACTGAAGCATAAGACAAGTTAATAAGGAATCTGTTTTGAGGTATGCAGACTAGGACTGGTCATTTCAAACGCAGCTTGCCATATGTGGGTTTAGAGAATGCAACAAAATCTCAACCTGCCTTCTAGATTTAAAAAATCAAATTCAAATCTCAATTATGCTGCATTAAATTGTTCTCATTCAAGAACTGGTTTTCAGTCCTTCAATAAACAATCCAGTACCATTCTATTGCAATTATTTATATAATCATGAAGTCTCAAAATACTCACATCTTTAAAATCAGTATTTAAACCATAGTGAAACTATTCACTACCCTATTTAGGAAACATTTAAATACACATTAAACACCATATGTCTGATGAAGCCACTACGCAAATGATTACCTTATATAACGTTTCTGATCATGCAACGTTGACGGAGTTTCAAGCAGCTTATCCAACAAAAGTTCTCGTAAAGCTTCAATTCTGGTTTCAACTTCAGCATAATCTAGGAGTAGGGAGCAGGAATAAATCCAATGTGTCCTTAAGCAGTGTCATGAACTGAAAATTACATTAGTTTCCTAGGGTATCTGACATTTCTGGAGCTAATGTGGAAATCAATAAAAATCATTTTATAACAAGCCACATCTGAACATATTATACAAGACAGTTTTATAAAACCAGAGAATTAGACTTTCAAGTCTTTTCAACAATATGTGAGAAAGATACTCAAAGTCACATTTTAATTGCTGTAATCTTTTTTTATGTCCAGTAATACCAAGCCTAAATAAATAAATAAAATTGGCCGTGATTCCACATTTTGTAGTATATACCTCACTCAGAAAACTTTCCAGATATGTTGCTTAGAGTAATCGGCTCCTATAAATCCATAATTTGTATGGATGAAAATCTGTATCAAAACCACAAAAAGCTCTTTGGTCTCCTATGTGCTTTTTAGCCTTAAAGCTAAAAAACCCCAAAACCATTAGATAACAGAATCTGCATCTTACATTTTTTGAACACTTGAACCTCTGTCTTTCCGAAGAGGGACTTGGCTTTTTCGTAGTCATTAATAACCACATCATAATCGCCCTTAAAAACAAAACCAAGCATTTACATTTGTTAAGAAAAAGACCAATGTCAAAAGGCTACTTTCAGCAAACAGAAAATTATTTTTAAAGTATTATACCTTCTGGATATTTCTTTCAATGTTTAAGGGAAGATTGAAAAGAAATTTAAAGCGTTGAAGAACATTAAGCGCGTTTCTCGTTGAATCAGCTTTGTCCTTGCGACCCAGCACTTCTTGAAATAAGGTATCTGCTGTGTTACTGGCTCCTATTTCAAAAAAAGGGTGACAGTAAGAAAAAGTAGAGTAAGTAATCACAAACAGATTTTCTTCATTTTAATGAGTTATTCAAGGTGTTTTTAGAGCAAATGAGTAATTACTGCTGATTTTGATATTTTTTGTTCAACTGTGTTAACATTTTACAACTGCTGAAATTCTATTTCAAAGTGAACCACTTAGCATTTTAATGTGGTAAGACCCCTGTGTGATTAAAAACAATCACTCTTTCCTATTTCAAATGCTTAGCTTTGCTGCAGATATTTTATAGTTTGCTTTGGCTCCAGATACACATTATGCATACCAAATTATGCATCTCAGGATATAGAAAAAGTCATAGAAAGCTTTACATTTAAAATAAGTATAATTACATTTTGGTAATTAATGTCAGAGTTTCTAAAGTTATCACTGGGTTTTGCAAAAAAGTTTTTAATGTTTTAAAGTCAAGTCTTAAAAATTATTAACAATATTTGACCCATTTAAAAGTACCGATGGTCAAGACAAAGACAACGTCATGACTAAAAAAGTCTAACTAGCTGGTCACTGTAACAGAATGAATACAAATTGTCTTCACATTGCATTTAAACTCTCATCACACACAGGATGAAGCCTTAACCAACAATTTCATGTATTTAAGTCTATACTATCTACAAACACTCTTCAATAAATACATTACATATCGCCCTAAAACCTTTGCTATCCTAAACTAAAAAGCCTTCTATTTTCTAATAAAGATTGCTTTTTAACACAGAATAATAAAATTTCATTTATAGTAGAGAAGAATTACACTACATATGAATATTAGCATTTTTCAACTTATGACTTACTTTTAATTAACCAAAACAAAACAAAAAAGGGGGAACCGCTTTAGCCTTTTTGATCATTGCATGTAGAAGTTTCTACATTATCTGGTCTAGTGACTATACTTTAAGCAAAGATGAAAAAAATTACATCAGTCTCACTGGGTGGCTTGCATGCCATTTTCTCTAGTCAACACTGTGGGTGGCCTGCTCATGTTAAAAGTAGTCTTTGTAAAATAATTGTTATATCTAAATAATGTTTAAACTTTGTTGAAATTTTGAAGCCTTGATGTAAAAAAAGTTTTGTCAGGACATCTATTTCCACCACATACTATTCAGGATAAAATACTTTAATCCATTAAGGAGAAATGCACAATGAAAACAGTTAGCTGCACATTTAAATACAGATCACTGTTAAAGTATGATTTTTCTCAAGGTTATAAGAAATTATTGTTTTATAAATCTTTCTAGTAAATAACATTTTGTTTGTTTGAATTCATATGTTTCTTGTGCATTCTTTTAACACTCCAGAAGCAATGTGCTTTACCTGGGAATTAAATTTATATTCACAAAGTTTTTTTGTTTGTTTTTGGTTTTTGTTTTTTTTTTTTTTTTTATTTAATGCAAACCTTTTTTAAAAGGTAATTGACAACTGCAGGAAGACCACAGTGAATTCTATTTTCAACTCTTTATGAAATACTCAATTCAGGTAAATGATTCTATTTTTTTAGGGTATTTTTGATTAATAAAATATGATTCTATTTTTTTTCCTGTTTTATAAGAAATTGAAATATATCAAATTACTTAATAATGTATTCATAAAATTCAATACTTCATGCAAAACAGGTCTATCTTAGAATTAAAATATTGTAACATTTCTTCCCTCCTCATCCCTCCAAATTCTTTCTACAATAACAATCTTTATCTCTTGATTACTGATGAAACATCCATAGATAAAGTTTCAGTTCTTATATGGACTAATTATGTTTTCAAAATGGATGATTCATCTACAGTGCGTGAATTTTTTTACTTCAAAATAAATCTCTAGTTATTCAACAGTTGTCTGTCTTAGAGCCTGACAAAAACACTACATAAAGGAATTTTATTTACTTCCTTTAATATACATTCTTCAATAAATTAATTATAAGGCACTGTATGTTTTTAATAAAATAAATTTAACAGCTTGTTACATCTATACTTATTGTATACTTGTTACATATATACTTATTATAACATCTATAATTTCAGCTAAAACACCAAATTGTTCTTTCACTATAGCAAGCCACTTTAATTCAAGAATTTGGAACCCTCTTAACATGCATTCAGATGCTGTGGAAAACATGCTAATTTTTAAGGGTTTGTAACCAAGCTCACACAACAGAGCTTGTCTCTTAAAACATGCACCTACAGTCCATAAAATGCACAATTCAACTAAAGAATTAAAGTCATCTTTGAAAGCAGTCCCTGCTACTCATGGATTATGGAAGCTTTTCAATGGTCAGGCAAGAAACAAAGCTTTGATCCTAAACTACTTTGCATAATATTATTTACTCTTTTTAAATCCTTGTATTCCTACTTCCCTGCCTCCCACCCATCATGACTTGCAAAGTATCATGAGGAAAAGCAGCCAATTCTTTTCATAGCAGAGCCAAACTTCAAACCACTCTGAAGTGTCTGGCACAAGTTTCTCTACCGTTCCAGCTTGAAAAAGACAGCTTGCATTGTCTACATAGAGAGTTCAGCCACCATTTATCAAATGAAACAGTAATTACATATTATAGGTAAATTTGTCTTATATAAGTGTCTATAGGAAAATAACACAGACCTAAGTTTTTGCTTTTTTATTTAAAATCTCTTACATGATTTAATACAAGGGAAAGTGCCCTCCAAGGAATCTGTGCTTGGAGCATGACATGGCTTAAATACAGAGCACTGAGGATTGCACTGGAAAATTTCAACAAATGCTTCTTTTCTCCTACCTAGATGTACCAATATTCTGCACACAGATACACGCTACAGTCCTTACATAGAGGTGTGAGGCTTTATGTGGTGCTTTTTGGTGATTTTAAAATTTTTTGGCAGTTTGGTTTTTTTCATTTCAGCCATCAAAATGAGGGAATAACAATGTTCAAAGTACATCTTTATTGTGAGCATCAAGGAATCATGACTAAAAAGGACTAGAGCTGTTCACAAAACCCCCTGCTTTCTTTGTGCTCCCCACACAAACACACATACAGTCACTGCTTTCTTCATACAAGAGAAGAAAAACAGTGAACTTCCATGTCACTTTCTTGATTTCATAAAACACAGTCAGACTTTCCAACACTGAGTCAGCTATCTGCATGTCATTCCTGCTTATTGATACAGCACTAAGGGAAACATCCCTTCCTCTGTGAAAAAAATCACAATGAAACAAAGTAAAATTATCTTGGCAGAAGTCCCAGAATTAAAAAAAAAAAAGGAACTTTTTTGATCTGATGAAACACATACCAAACTGCAGCAAATTCAAGCCATCTCTCTCAATGCAACCTTACAGCTAATACAGAGAAAGAGAAAACAAAATACTGACAGCTTTTCATGGTTTCTAGAAAGAATGCTCATGCCAAATAGTCTAAATGCCAGCACATTAAGTGAAAAATATTCTGTCAATAGACCTTGTTACTGCAAATATCTTATAACTGGGTTTTTTTCTGCCTTTACTTGAACATCTCACAATCACGGTATTTAGCTCAGCCCACCCTTCTACACTTCTGTCTATCCATGTAGTTCCTTCATTTTCCTCATCCACTCAATTGCGAGCCAACCAAAATGAATCTAAAGTAAACACTTTAGAATATCTTTATTTTGATATTTATTTGCTTTGTTATCACCAACACTGCCCAAAGTCGTGGCAACCGCTGCTACTTATTTCAAAAGATGCATTATCACACCTTGGAACCACTGTCACCAAACAGGGAAGGGACGAGAGACTGTTTTCTACTTTCTACAATATTCCTAGGAAAATATTAAAGCCTGTTAGAAAGTCCAAAGTCCATAAATAGTTGCTGCTGGAAGGACAAAACTTACTGTTCAGGACATTCTCCAGTTTTTGCGTCATGGATCCTTCTACTTTTTCCGTTCCATCCGCTTCCAGTTTTTGATGGATTGCTAGAATAAAGAGTCTAGTTAAAATGCAGAACATTTTAATAGGTGGGAACACATTACATCAAAGTGACACTTTTAAACACTTTTAAAATTAAAAATAAAGTGTTATTTTTCTCTTTAGACACAAAAAAATACAAACATGCTTTATGGCAGCAGAGCCTAGTGGAAGACAGGGCTTAGAGCCAGACACTGCAGAATTTTAACCATTACTTTGACACAGACTTCATGTATCTTCTTGAGCAAGACAGTAATGCTTAAGGGAAAAAACCCACAAACATATGGACAGAATAATCTGTTAGTTATTATAATCTAAATTAGCCATCTTGTACAGGTATTAATTAAAGTTTGTATTGTGAAAAGTACCATTTAAACACATAATACTTCTGCTTTATAAGTCACAGATGTCACAAAAAAGAAATTACCAATAATTTAAGGGTAGAAAGGGAATCACTGGGAACCTTGATGATCCCAAAATCAAGTGCTAGAACATTCCCCCATCACTTCCCTTCATCTATAAAAAGGCACTCCTAAAATACAATTTAAGAAGCATTAACCATTATCACAATGTTGCTGTGTAATTTTGCTCAAAACAACAGGAAAACAGAGGAGAGGTTTAATTTTTTTTCATGATGCCTTTTTTTTTTAAGATGCTATTTTTCTCCTGTCCTAAAATGGTAAAATCCTGAACTCTTATTTCTGTGTGGTATTACTAATGGAGGAGGAAATGCACATTGCCAGCACTAATTTATTATTTTACTATAATTTACTCTAATATCTTTCACAGGGAGGGGGAGACTTACTAGCATAGCCTAATGACACTATCTTATTCTGAAAATATGAACAATGAATGTAGTGTAGGTAGTCCTTTTTTCTACTTCCCCTCTATCACACAGCCCTCCTTCCCTCTTCTACTGTTCAGAATAACCAGCACAAATCAGTATTTTTCTCTTTTAAAGTATTATTCCTGTATATATGCAGCACATATAAAATAAGATTTCCCTTTCAATTTTTTAATCTGATAATGTATAAAATGTGCTCTATCAAATAGCCATCAGCTCCTATTGCTTCAGATATATTTGAGGCTTAAAAAAACCTCCTACTGCTTTCTGCTGGTTCTCAGTAGAATGGAGCGAAGCTAAACTACCCTTGAAAATAGTGATACTCAGTGCTTTGAAAAAAGCAAGTAATGATATATTTTAGTTCAAAACACAGATACAGTTCTGAAAGCAGCTTCTCAATTGTTCCAGTTTATCTTGCTCCAGTTTGTTTGGCAGAGCAACCTAAGCTCCTCAGCTGGATTCTTTTAAGGTGAAAAGATTAGAAGAAGCACTCCAAGACTACATCTGATGTGCTCAAAGAGATACCTGGAATTCAATCTACTGGGTGAAGTTTGAACTAGGTCTGAAATATTGCCATAAACTGCACATACCATGCATACAGCGATGCCAGATGCCATTGCCAACTGGTTTCCTCTCCAGTGCCATCCCTATTTGCTCATGCCATGTAGATGCAAGCTAACAAGTCAACCCGGACAGGAACCCTGGGGCATCAGTCCTACTGTAAGGAGTGAGCGAGGGTGGCTATTCTGAAAAAGAATGGCCCTTAGAGTCTCCATCCTCTTTCAAAGGAGGAATTTTCATTGGGGGGAGGTAGAGGAGACAGGTGAGTAAAACCAGTGTGTAATTAAAAAAAAAATAGAAAAGAGAAAAATGAAGGAAAATTTCATTATTCTCAAACACCCAAATTTGACCCTTCAATCCCTTGATCATACACAAAGCATTACAGGAAGTCTTGCTCTCATGGAAATATAAGAGCAACTCTATTTTTATTCTTAAAGTCATCAGAGGGGAAAAAAATCTAATTAGGACACCATATTTATTAAGATAATCAATGCTGAAATGAAACTGATGGATTTTTGAGACTGCAATCTATCTGTCTATCTATCTTAGAAGAAGGTGTGTTATTTTGTGTGATATTTTGTGTACAATGGGGACAGTACTTACCAACAAAAATACTTCTACAATTTTTTAACAAAAGCATTAGTGGCTCTACTGACATGATTCCAATTCTAGATATCATTTTCAGTCAGAGGCAGCCAATTATTGTAGTGCAATTAACTTTACATACTGAAAAGCAAGTTCAGCAGAACGGCAACCACAACATAAACAGACATTTTAAAGCCAAATGTTGCAAGTACTATTGGAATCACATCAAACTGTAATGATTTTAATTTACATATTTTGAAGTCATTCTATGAAACATACTCTTGAAAGATACTTTAAAAATAGACATGGATAAAAATCTAAGTTACACACTGCCTCAGAGGTTTTTAAAATTTGGCGTTTTGGAACCATTAATTACATACCATTAATTGCTGACCAATGCAATATCATGTAGCTTCTGAAGGGGGCACACATGAGCATTTCCAAAAATGAACTGTAATATCCAAACCTCGATCAAAGCATACATACTGGCAACAAAAGGTAAAACATGAGGAGGACTTTTTCCTCATACATAAGTTTTGGAAGAGCACTATCTACCATGTTAGAACCTTCAAAAAGCCTTAATATGTAGCTTCTTATTATGAAGGCAGCTTATTTAGAAATTATGATGATTTTAAAATACATGATCTTTAATCAGTTGCTGAAAGCAATTCTCTTTCTCATCTTATTCAGAAAAGAACATACAATAGCAATTTACTATTCCCTCACCTTCCTTTTAGAAGGCAGAAAGTAATTTCTTTTCACATTGGTAGCTATTGTGCACAGCAACCTGGAAAACAGTATTAATGAATCTTAGTTTGAAAATTTTGATGTTTTAAACCCAGGAAGAATGGTCCTATTAAATCAATTCAAAATGCACTTTCAGACAGAGAAAAGTATGTCAGTGGGGAAAAAAAATAAAATAAACCAAGGTGTTGAGTTTCAGAAATGTGGAAAGCACTGCAGAGTACAGATAAAGGCATATTAAGCATATGTAACTAGGAGTGTAAAAAAAAGGCATTTTTGAACAATTGTCTGAAATAAGGTATTTTAGGACATTCTGTAAAGTCTAAACCTACTTAAATTACTCTGTGTTCATGCAATAAATTTGTTATATTTCCTTCTACATGTTTAAGCTACTTTGTTTACTGTAATTATTTTTACACATGATATTCCGATTTAGCAATAGAGAGAGAACATTCATTGTGTTCCAAGGCTGAGTTACAAAAGAAAAAAAAGTCTTAAGTTTCCACAGTGAAAAAGTCTTTCTAATAAAGTCTGAGCTTACTCCATCTGCAGCAAATGATTTTGAAAGTGCATGTTCCTTCCACGGAGACCAGACAAAAAGTCGTTGATTTAGAAGTTTAGACAAGCAAAACTATATGCAGTCAAGAAAAGTATCTGTAGACCTCATCTTTGAAAGGAATCTAGAGATAGTCAAGTTATTTTTTTCTCTGAAAGCACTAAATCCATCTAATAGTGGGAAGATACTGTTTGGGACAACCCTGTTCTCCCGTACCCAAAGCGCTTCCTTTTGCTGGATCTAGCCATCACACAGCTGCAGGGCAGCTGCAGTGAGATAATCTGGTGCAAAACTAACTCAGTAAAAAAGAAACATTGCTTTACTGATCAGTGAGCTTGCCTCAGTGGGAGCACTGAAGTATAAGGAAAGGTGCATATGGCCAAGGGAAGGTGGAAAGACATCCTATTCTTTCCGCACTACCAGTACTTAAAATGACCTTCAAATGCAACTTCTTATTCTCAACTCATCACTGGCTGCAATAAGAAGAGTAAGCAGAAAATTTTAGGTCTTCGAAGGCTTGAAGTAAAGGATGGATGGGATTTTTCTTGAACTGCCAGTTACCCTGGATTTACCTGACCCCAGATTTACCAGAAAAGCAGTTGGAAACTTAGGAGCATCTGTTTTTAGGAGCTTTACTGTAAGAAGCATACAATAAATAAAAATGAGGAAAGGCTACATCTGGATGCTTCAACTAAGGCCAGATAATTAACTGTATTTTGTATCATCTTTGCCAGTAAGTGTTCACGTTTCCCTAAGTCAGGATATTTAAAGGCTTGCAAACTTCACAGCTGCAGGCAGATACTGATTAAAAATAGTGAAGAAACTAAGTTGAAAACTCACCTCTAACTGCAACTAAACACACCAGAATACAGGCAAAGTTTAATCTGGTAAATAAGCCGATATACAGGTTTTGTATTAAAATAAACTGCAATTAATTCATTGCTACTTGTGTTGAAAACAATCTTATTTAATCTAAGAAAGGCTATGGGGTTTTTTGTTAGATTTACGGTAACCATGAATCTAGTAAATTAAACCACACTTCCAGGATCACACAGCTTTTCATTTGCAAATTTCATACTTGATTTCTTTATTAGACATTTTTAAAATGTATTTTGAGATAGGCACCAGGCTTGGCATTCTCAAAAGGTCCTCAGCCTCTCAGCTCAAAGAATCACAGATGAACATTTTCTACCATTTTCTGACTAAAGGATGGCTAGAAATGCATTTGGCATATCTGAAAATCTTACTCATTTTCATAGAATCGCGGTTAAAGAAAAAAGTACTTGTAATAAATCACATCCTTTTAGTCAGATGCAGAAATCAGGAGGGGAAAAACACAAGAAGTGCAAGGCCGACTCAGAAAAGCATTTAAGAAGATCTGATGTGGTAACTAAGAACCTGGCACCAAAAAACAGTAATGGAGGAATGAAGAACACATCAGAACATAGCCAGGATTTATGCCTAATGCATGAATAAAAATGCCTTTGGTTTCCTTTATGGGAAAATTAACAATGTTTTGTACTTTAAGCAAAATATAAGAAGGTCATTGACGAGGAGAGCATCCCTATGTAAGATAAAATCTGTTCGAATGAATTTAACAGGACTGCAGTACTGCATATAAAGAGGAAAGCAATAAAGACAGCATGCTATGAGTGGAGCTCCTAATACATTACTCTATGAAAATCTAAAAAACAAAAAAAAAGTAGCAGTTTTTTTCCTTTGGCCATTGGTTAATAGTGCTAAGTCTAATTTGGTTTGGTCATTCCTGCAGTGCCCCTTGAGAATTCCAGGTATTTTTGAATTGGCATAGCAAACTCAGCTTTGTTTTGGTTAACATTATTAATCCTAACAAAAATGACAAAATACTGAACTAAATGCAATACTGTCTTAAGTTGCCTTTTTGTGTTTTGTTTCTCTAGCATTTACTTCCTCAAGCTTGTTTATCCAACACAGTGGAAAAAATCGAAGAAAATGGACAGAATTAACATGATATTTTAAGGTAATTGAAGCACAGTGTTAGGAAGGGAGGCTTTATTAATATATAAACCCCAAAAATTTTAATCTAAAAACATGATGAGACCAGAAAACTTGTTCTCAGATGGATTTATATTAAAGCAAGTCTGATTTCTTTGGGCGAATATCTTGGAAATAGGCAGGAAAATGTGGCTTATTATTCTGCCTATGGATGCACTAAAAATTCCAGGAATGGATCCTTTGCCAGAACACTTCAGAATTAAACAGTACAGAAAATGCTATTCTCTCTTTACTGGCACTAACTTTCTGCCTCTGTGAAATGTAAAAATAGTAAAAAAAAAAGAGAAGCTTCTAAATGTTGCATTTAAAAGGTGGTATGGAAATCAAAATGGAATAATGTAGCATGAAATAAGGGGGTTTTATGGGTTTCAGGATAAATCTCGATGAAATTTAATCACGGGTAAATTTTTTGCACACTTGCAATCAATTGCAGAATTAGCTGTTTGAAAATTGCAATTGCAAAATGTATTTCTCTTTCTACATGCTTTACTATTTTTCAAATTCAAACAAAAGAGTTAACCTACCTAAAAAAACCACAACCAAGTTGATAAAATATGACAGCCACACAGTAAATATAAGCTCTCAAAATTACATCCCTTTAGAGAAATTCTGCCAGTAATTAGCTTACATCTCTACAATAGTAACTGATGAAGAAGATACATGAGCAGCCAGCACAAAAGCAGAGCTTGGGCAGACAATTTTCACTATGACCTGTGACCATTGCTGCTGTTTCCCACATTTTCTAATCAAATTTTCTCTTGCTTGAGACAAAAATACCCCAACTCCCTACACAATACCATGCTAGGATCTACACCAAAGGAAAGTTGAGTCTTTTATCAATTGTGGTAACTTTTGCTTTTATAAAACTGCATTAAGGTAACAATTGGCGTGCTACAAAAATTGACCCTAAGAGCTGCATGAAGAGGAAGCATTCACCCGAGACTAAACTATCTACCACCACTTACATAATTTATGGCACCTCTTTGTCAGGTCACCTTTCTCTAAGAATACATTTCTCATTTTAATGTTCCTCTTGTTATCTAGTGGTGAAAGATCAGAACACAAGTTTTCAACAAGCAAAATTAAATTAAGTTTAATTTAGCGTGGCTATTTTTAGAATGCCTAATTTAGCACATCTGTTTTTTTAGTTTGAATACTGAGAAGGTCTATAAATGTAAGGAAAAATATGAAGCAATGACAGTACTTATCCTTCTCATTCAGCTTTTCTCTGTAAGGGTAGCACAAAGATGATTCAAGTATTCAGATAGGAGGACCCACTTGGAAAGCTGGACAGTGAGCAGAGACCATTTCAGTTATTGCTTCATGATACTACATGGAGGCATGATCATAATTCTTAACTTGAAATAATGTAATTTTCACCTGCTATGGGGCACACACATGCAGGGGAACTGCCTCTGAAGTGACTGGTATGCTCTCAGATATGTATCTGATACATGCAGCATCATTTTTTTGCCAGCTTGTTTCCATGGCCCTATTCTTTCTTATGCTCTAAAAATGGTCATCTTTGAAATCACTAGCTGTAACAGCAGAATGTTCTTACCCTGCAAAGACAATATTCTATCAATATTCTATACTTGAAGTAGGAGGAGGAGGATAACATTAATAGACACACATCACACAGAGAAGTAGAAACACAACTATTCCAGACATTTCAAGTCACCTGTACAACATTTAGGTAGCAATCATATATTTGAATTTGATTTACTCAGATTACCAAAAATCCATACTCTTTGAAAAAATATACATGACAGTAAAGGAAAGGAAAAGTGTGAATTAGATTTGCTACAAAACAGCAATGTGACAACAGCAAAACCTGGTATATCATCCCAATCCCATGTTACCAAGCAAAACCAATCATGCACTAGCCTGCATGGCTTTTTTAAATTGGGAAAAAGAAAATAATTTCAAAATTAATCATCAATCTAGTTTGCAAACAGAATCACTAATGAAAAATTTGCTCTATATAATCTCTTTAAATTTAAATATAACAAAATTCCTCAAAAGTTTGAAGCGAAGGGACACATTTAAGACAGACTAGCATCAGTTTTTAGCTTCTCAATTTTCCAATCTGACTCAGAATTGAATATAGCTCAGGTGATTTTTTTTGTTTTACTTTAGGAGAAAATGAATTTAACAGACATAATAGCAGCAGCACAGCCTGACTCCAACCCTGGATTACTAACATGCTCATACTAGAATAAGCCTTAGGGAATGAACTGTAAAAATAGTCTACAGAAAAAAAAACAAAAACAAAACCAAATAAAAGAAGCAGGCATTGGCCAGATTAGGATCATTTCAGCCATACCATCCTAGCTTATGTACTAATACAGGTAGAAGACAAAAGGCCAACTATAGTCCAAGGTCCCTATCATGCCAGTATTCCCACAGGCCATGCATCTGAACAGGAGTAAGAAAGGGACAAAAGGAACAGTGCTCAAATAGTCAGCAGCACTTCTTTTGTACAGACTTCTTTCTGAAAATCACAAAAAATGTGTTTGTAGTTGTAATTGCAAAAAAACTGTTGCCATGGCAAACTAGAGAGCCAAATCTAAACCTCAAATTTGCTCATGATATCTGTGTTTTAAAGACATTACAGCATCTTCTTTACCTGCCAATAGAGACGTCGTACTTACATGTTTTTGTATAAGTGAGTGACTGAAGTAGTCATTTCACTATTTTTTTGCTATAATTTAAATAAGAAGAAACTGCAGCCTTAGGTTCATTGCAAAGAGTATTTCAGAAAAAAATATACTGAAAGAAAATTAATTTGCTAACTTTCCTAACAACTTCTATGTGGGACTTGATTTGCTCATGATGGTAAAATACGTCTTAACTAAAAACACTTAAACAGGCACCCTTTTAGAAATGCTACTTTCTAGGCTGCAATTAGAGTTACAGGAAATGAACCAGCTGAACTCCCTGACACTGACAAGTAGGTCAAGTTGAGATAAACCCTGCTCTCCTCAGCTCAGTTTACAGCTCCCTTCAGCTGACGAAACAAACTTCCTGTTGAACATCTCCTCTGCAGAGTCACTGTCAAACTGCCAGCCAAGCTAACAGGCAGAGAGACATGGGGATCTGATAAGGTTATTCTATTTTCCCAGAAATTAAACCAAACAAGGATGGGTTCTGGTCTATTTGAGCTCTTATTTTGTTAGCAAACAGCTTCTAAATCACAAAATACAATAAACATCTAAAAACTGTTTTTTATGCTTTCCATTGCTTATTTATGAAAATATTAATAGTCATTTAAATGTGTAATAGAGTCTGATAGTACACTTAAGATCAGACAGAATTTACTCATCCTAACTCATGAAAAAAGCTGCACAATAATCAGCAATTTCGGGTTTCCTTAATCAAGATAAATATACACTTGCAACAAACACTGTTAAATGTATATGAGTTTTTAAAAAGCATGTATAAAAGGTGTAGAGGAGTATGAAGTAACTGGAGAAGCAAGTGTTATACCTCCTAATGTGATCCTCCTATGAAAAGTTATCCTGTACTAATTTTGGGAGATGTAAGAGAAATAACTGCTCACAAGTAGCTCTGTTCTATAACTACAGTGCAACAGACCTGCAGTTTATGAAGCATAACCACTGGGGTTAGAAGATGTGTTCTAAGATATATGAAGGGTAATATTGAGACTCTAAATTTTTGCTCTCAAAAAAACGTATCTTTAGAAAATAAATTAGATTTTAGAAATCTTCCTAAAGCAAGAGAGTTAAAAAATATCTAAACCAAAATGAACTAGCTCAGAAAATTTAAATCATATTGGAAGACAGACAAAATGTATTCCCTTAAGTCACTTTTCATCTGTGACAGTTGTATGCTCAGCATCAAATAACAAAAGTTTGCAGAACAATGGCTATGTCCCTAAGAGTCTGTGCTGAAACAATTGTTCAGCTTTCAAATCTAAACTACTACTCACTTCAGCTTTGTGAAATCCATACAAAATCTAGTTGCACTTTTTAAAGGAGAAAATAAGACATAAAAATTCACCCTTAGGTGTGTAAGGGCAAAAAAGTGCCATCACATCATCTTGCACAATCACTGTCCAGCCAGATTATATTTTTAATGTATTGTTCTTTTGTTTAAAAGCTTGAATTTGATAACTGCATAATGAACAATTAATGGGGGCTTTGTTTGCTTGGGGGTTTTTGTTCGGTGGTTTGTTGTTGTTGATTCTTTAAAATCTGCATCTGAGCTGTTTCTCTAGAACAATGCTAATAATGCTTACTCTTAATTCTCAGCATCTTTCATTTGAGAAAACTACAGTGATCAAATGTTCTGGAGAAAGCTTTGACATTGGGCACTAGGGCTGGATGATGGCACCAAAGAAGTTCTTTTTTTCTTCTTGCTACTGGAAGCAACATCCAGCTGAACAGCTGATTGTACCTATCACAAGCTCAAGTCTTACAAAGTTATGCAATTTTTCCAGCTATGCTCTTCTAAAAATATCCTGCATCAGGAAGAACAGGCAAATACGTAGTTCTGCATTAAAAACTGAAATTCATATGCAATAAGAGTGAGTTTATTGACTGAAAAGAAGCAAAAACCCTTCTGCATGTGTACTTAGGATGACATTTCAACAGACAAATGTGCATTAAAATGCTAGAGAAGGCAGCTGTGACCCATACTGCATCCTCATTAAGTGTTCATCAACAGCATCAAGGCCATTCTTTCATGTTACCACTTTAATTCACTGTATAAGCTGAAAGTCTGCTTCCTTTTGAGCACTTAGGGGAGATTACTGAGGGCAAGACAAAGCCAAGCCATATTGGTATGGTCACAGACAAAAAGTGACATCGAGAACCACTTGAGTCATCCATGTTTAAGTTCATAATTTAGCTAAAGGACTGCACTGATAAACCCTGATTTTAGGTAAAAATAACACTGATAAAGGTAAAAGACACAAAACAATATTACACCTTGTAATTTTTTTAAAATTGAGACTATAGTAGCTAATGAAATAAATGAGGTTGCTTTCCCTACCATTATTTTATTAATATTTCTCACATTACTACTTGCTTGTTGTAGTAATATATCAAAAAATCAGTCTCCAAAGGCAAAATGCTACTAAGAGGTGGAACAAAAGAAAATTACTCAGTTGTGCTCAGCTTTTCTAAAACCTCACAACATTTACCATTTGCCTTATCTTTCTTCAAATCCTACTAGTATTTGCTCACCCAAAAATAATCTTATAAGTTACCACTATTTTTTCTCCACAGTAGCAATTTCTTGAAAACAGAACCCTCAGTCTTTCAGCATATGTGATATTCCATATGCAAAGCAGATTTGGTTGTGAAAAACAAGCCACAGTTCAATATTTATTTGGGATTATGTTTGAGACAACTTAAGAAAAAAACCCAGAATTTCAGTATTTTCAAGATGTGTAAGAATTACAAGGAAAGCCTATTATTTTTCCTAGCATTTAATGAAAACTCAGCTTTAAGTGGTGAAACAATGCCAACTAATGGTTCTTCTTAGAGTCTTTTCCTATAAGTACCACCACATTCTTCAGATTTTCTGCTAAATTCTTCAATACTTTTGTTATTGAACCTTGTTAAGATTTTGGCCAAAGGGGTCAATGACCAGGATGGATAATCAGCACGGTGGTAAATGCCAAACCTATTGGGGATGGTTTCCTGGGCACTGTTGCTCTCTCACCCAGACCAGAGCCTCACTAGACAGGACTACAGTAGCCCACAATGAGGTTTGACCTGCGAGACATTTGATGCTTTAAGAGTGTGTCTGTGTGTGTCTCTGTACAGTTAAACATATGTACATATAAATGGCAACTGTGATAATCTCACTAGTGTGCTGCATTCTGCCAATGGCAAGCAGAACAGAAAGGCTCTGATTTCCCAAAGTAACAAGTGTCAGGATATTTATATAAATATTAGCATCTCATTGTTGAAAAAGGCATCATAAAATCAAATCTTTTCTGTTGCTACAGTTTGCAAGCCATCTTAATATTAACTCCAGTTTAACACTTCTCTTTTTGCACTTGTGTGCTAAGCAATTTGACCAAACACCTTCAATGTAAGATACAGTTGGTGACATCTTTTGCAAATAAATCACATCAATCAGCTAGTCAGTTCTAGCTTGTGACCAACACAGCACAGATTTTGGGCTCATTATACAGTTTTAGTACAGACTGTGAAGAGAAACAGTGTTTTTAGTATTAAATTCAAACACATATGCACATATTTTCCTTTATACTGTACTTAGTAAGTGCAAAGCATCTTTACCTGACAGAGCATCTTGTGCTTCAAAAAATGTGCTGAGACCTCCTTTGACATAAGCTAGACTCCCTTCATTTTTCTTATTGGCTTGTTTCTTCAAATTCACAACAGCTGTTTTGAGCTGATCAAAACTGAAAACAAACAAGAAAACCTCAGAGACATTTAAACAATAAGGTCAGCTAATAAATAAACAGAACAAACTACTCAGAAAATAAAGTCACTTACTTTCAGAACAGTTAGTAGGGGCAAAGTAATTGCTAATGAGTGTACATTTCAATAATGAGAGTTGATTCTTAGTCTAAAGATCTCAGTATTTTAGTTTCAACCCTAAACAGGAGGGCTCCTATCACTTGTGATGGAAGAGCTTTCTTCATAATAACAACCTGGTCAAGATGTTTCTTCTAAACATGCAACATTGCTCTGACTTAACTGTACTATATTAAATAGGTGACAGTAGAATTCACTACACATAGTACACAGTATAACAACAGATGTTACAAGTCTCTTTGAAAACGACATTTTTTAATGTTTAAAGCTGCAGTTTAATGCTGCAGCTTTACTCACAATTCTTTCTCACTTTTGTTTCTGAATTCATTCAATATTTCAATATTTTTGTGTTGGTTTAGACATACAATTCAGAACTGAATACAATATTAGTTCAAAAAAAGAAAAGCTAAACAGATTCCTGCTTTATGAAGGTATGGTTTTTATATGCAATCTGCTGAAATATTTTTGAAAGACACTTCATAGGGCAGTATTACTTGCCAACTCATCATGGTTGTGTGGGGTAGCTTTCTTTTTTATCTGATTTTCCTAATATTTCTTCATTTTTGCCAGTTTACATTTGATTGCACATCTTTATTTTTTGCAAGCACCTGCAATTAATTGAGAAGTCTTATGTTGTGAATAAATCTTCATTAATTGTATATAATTTTTTTGGTTGATAATGATTAATATGACCTCATAGTTATATTACTTGATTAACTGTAAAAACACCACCATGAACAAGCTCAGAAATTCAAATATAGCACATGATTTTCATACTTAAAATCTTTCTTTCTAGCTGCCAGCCACAGCTATCTCACTAATACAAAAAAAAAGGAAACAAAAAACTGCATTACACCTCTGTGAGGAAAGGGATCAAGGAAGTAGGAAACTAAGACATAAGACAATTCCATCAATGTTCTGCCCATTTTAAAAAGAGCTGGTATACAATAATGCACATTAAGAGAACAAACCAAATTTCAGCCCAGACAATGAAAAGGCTATCACCACCTGCTGGGAGACAAAGCACACTGGTGCACTTAAAAGTGCTTTTCTTTTTATACTCATGATGTCACAAAATTTTGCCTAATTTTCTGTTTCCATCTGCTGGACAGAAATAACATTACTCATTACCTGGATTGGTCCACTTGGGCATATGTGAAGAACTTACCAGAAGCATTTTCAAAATAATGAAAATCTGTATAGTTCTCATTTTAAGCACTGTTTCATGTTACCTGATGATCTCACAGCATGTCAAAATAGTTTATTTTTATTTAACAGGATATTGCCAGGATTAAAAGAATCAGTAAAAAAGGATGTTATACTGATTTCTTAAAAAGAATATCCTTCAAGGAAAAAACAGATGTAAGCTAACTGAAATGTCAGTGCACCACACATTTACCATCTCCAATAGCTAGGGTTATATAGAGGACAAGAACTAAACCACTGCTCTGTTTCCAGAAAAACAGCACAAATTATATGGGATGATATTTATACAATTCCAGAAAATTTTTAAGACTACACATGTTGAATTGGGAAAAAAAGAAAAGTAACCAAAACAGTTTTTCTTCTGCTTTATTTAAAGAGATACTTATAGTTAGATTCAAAACATAACTGGATTCACCCTACCCTTTGAGCCTGTTGATCGCTGTTGAGTTTTACACTGCTCTAGGACCTTCAACACTAAGATTTGGATTTTATAAACCAATATAAATGGAGTTAATATGCAAAAAACTCCAGCTTTCATTTAAAAGTACAAATTAACACTTTTTATGCCATTGGATGGAGGAGATCATTACTTGAAACTGTTGACATGCAAAGACACAAATTGATGGAATTTTTTCAGCAGAAGAATGAAATACTTAAGCTCATACTAGACAAAGTGTTAAAAATGGTTTTTCTTTTCTAAAAGCACCTAACTCATTCAAGCTGTATGGCCGCCAATATTTATCCTCTTCTGAGCTTGTGGCTCAGCTCTCACATCTTTCTTACAGCAGCGGTCATAGCTGGGCAGAGCACTTCACTGCAGCTTCAACAATGCCAAGCAGAATAATCTCATATCTTACCTAACACATTGCTGGTGATACACCCCAGAAGGTGATTTGCACTAGACAGTCAACTTTTACGAACACTGGATTGTCTTCTCTAGGATTGCTTTCCAATCCCAGGTGTGTACTCTCCTATGTGCCTTCCCCACATCCCTTTGAGTCCTGAATTCAACTATTTCACAATTGCTACAGCCACGGCTGCCACTGGTTATCACATCCCCTGCCTTGCCTGCAAGAATCCTACTCAGAAGAGTAGCGCCCCTGAAGGCCCACACTGCAGTTATGTTAGAAATCATTCCCAGAGCTGCTCACAAGCCTCCTGGGATTGCTGCCCCTCCTGTAAATATGAAGGATATTAAAATCTTGTACAAAAATCAGGGTCTGCTCTCTGGAAACTTCCCTAAGTTGCTTAAAGAGGATTTTGTTCACTTCCTCATGCCACTGCAATGTCATCCATTTCAGACTCCTGAAAAAGATCTCAACCATCCTGCTCCATAACAGGGCCCATATATTTATTCCAGCTGTTCTTCACATGAAGGTCAAGTCCCTCTCTTTTCCTCAATATCTTCTTCAGGTATCCTCTTGCTATCCATCCCCAAATACTAGGAACATGAGCTATCCCACTTTATTCCAGTAGTAGGTTTGTCTAATTCCACATGTCTCTTACTTGCTTCTCAGAGAGCACATGAGTGTATAAAGGCATTTAAGGTTAGACACTTCCAGCTAGTTTTCTAATTACCTGCAGCATTCTTAATGCCATCACTAAACCCACAGGTAGCATTCTGTTCCCTTCATTAAACTGCAGGCTGTTATCACTATCTCCTGATATCCTGAATTTGAAGTTTTTGACAACAAAGTGCAAACCTGCTGGCAAAAATGCTCCCATTCTCCCATCCTACTTTTTCAAATTAATTCAATTTCTCACTAGCAGTCTTTTTTGTTTAGTCATGGACCCAGCTACAGAAGAAAAAAGTGCTGCTTTTGAAACCAGAGGTACAGCCATCTGTGAATCTACAGGATGCATCCCCATTACCCAAAGCTTTTCGCTTCACATATAAATCAAAGGGAATACCTAGGCTCCCACATTCTTCACTGTTGTCCCCAGTCTGCCATCACTTGTGATCTGTTCTGCATTCCCTCTGGGCAGTGTCACTGGTGCCCACATGGATGAGCAACAAAGTGGAAACAGTCCAAGTGCCAAACATAGAGAAAATTTTTTACAAAGACCTACATCAAAAGCTGTTTACTCTTTATCCCTTTATTATCTCCTAAATTTTTTAAAAATCTTGATCCCCAAAGTTATCAGATCCCCAAAGTTATCAGATTCTCACAGATAGAATTAATTTGGAATAACTCCTCTTAGTTACTTGATTTCAAAAGATGCTGTCATTATATGTGTATTAGGTAATCATGTTCTGTTGCTGTTCTGGCCCTTTAAAGTAACACCATTTTGAGAGGAAATTTAAGTATTTCCCAAGCAGAGTAATGGCTGTTTCTGGAGCTTTAAAAACCAATCCTCCCACCCCCAAAACCAAGAAGCAACACATACTTTTTTCTACTAGTAGGAAACAAAAGTAAAACAATTTGTAAACTCATATTTCCCTTTAAAATACCAATCAGAGTATCTAGCTGAAAATAAGAAAAGAAGCTCATCTTCTCTATTAAAAATGGTTTCCAGTATTATGAGAACACATAGCAGATAAAAGTTTTGGAATTCAGTTAAACATGCAAAAATACATTTACATAATACATTCATGTAAATACATACTATGAACTGTATTTCTAAATTAAAATCTTGTCAAAATTTTAAGGGATTTACCTCAAAGATCCTACTTTAGCGTTTTCCAAAAGCGTTAACTACAACCTAATTGATACAAACAATTTTACTAATCTGTTCAGTGTCCATAACCTGTGTCTCTGTTCATGACTTAACACCTGGAGTTTCCACTCAAGACTGTACTAACTTCTTGATTCCTACAGTTTGAAGAAAGACAGCTTCCATCTGATATTGGGCATTTGGGATAAAAAAACCAAAAAACCATCATAAATTAGGTCTGGTTAAAAACAAGGTCTTTCTCAGAAGCAGATTAAGCAAACTGGTTGATTCAAGTTTCAGGCCAAGCAGACACACCAGAAACAACTGTGACCACTTGATGTAAATGAAAACCATCATTGACACATCTACTGCATACCATCAGTGAAATACCATCAGTGACTTGCACTTAAAACAATTACTTATATGACAGCAACAAACCTTGTTGTTGAATGATTCTCAATCAGGTACCAGGCAGCAGAAAAGTTTTCACTTGTGAAATCAGCGCTCATCCCAGGAAACAGTGACTCTAAATCTTTTTGAGGAAATCTGCCCCTGAAAAATGAATATTAATTTCTTCAGTGAAACACAGCCTTGTAAACAGTTTACAATTAAAACATTCACAAAAAACCCCAAACTAACAACAAACACCAAATAATTTCCCTGTAAGATGGGAACATTAACTTGTAACTCAGCTTGGAATTAAATCTGCGATTACAGACACATGTAACGTGACTGGGAGAGACTGAAATCTATTCTAATTAAAACTAATTTCACAATTGTGATTTCACTATTACACGTAAGACAGAAATGCTGTGTGTACAAATTGCTTCTATTTAACTTTAAAATGGCAGGGCATGAGAAGTTTCGCAGCTTGTAAATTATCTCACACAATTATTGTCTATTGATTCCTGAGCAGCAGAAATCAGAGAAACATGAAAGAGAGATACACAGAATATACTTCCATTATATACAAACACTGAAAAAAGTATAATACTGAGTTAAAATTATTCTCTTGCAAAACAGAACACACTGATCTGTCTGTTCACCATACACAAAACAAAGGAAAAACAGACTTATCTCAAGAGACAGCCAGCAGGTTTTGTAAGTTTTTACTCAGTCTTACAAATGCATGAAGAAACCATGTGAGCCAATTCCTTGTGAAAACAGATTCTCTATAACAGCATTTTAAAAATTATAAGTAGTTTCTAAGATATTCACCCAGAAAATTTATTCCATTTACTTTAAGTCTGTGTAATAAAAATATTTAAAGCACTTTTTGATGAAAACATGACAAACTTCATCCCTCAGTCTGGCCACCCACTCAACACTTGGCCATATTCATTCCACCAGGCACTCAATACATCACCAGGTGCACTCCCTCCTCTCGTCTTCACCACCAGCTACATCCCATCCTCAGAGACTAACTGTGGCAAACAAATTCACTTGTGGTCAGCCCTAAATGGGTCAGTCAGTTGGAGTTTGTGGACTTATGTCCCTTTCAAGTGAAATATTCTCATGTATTCCAAAAATTTACAGTTTTTTCAGTAAAATTTTTCATTTTTGGACCACAACATCCAATTCAAAAGACAATGAAGTCCCTCTCTGATGCTCACAAGTTAGGTGAGCTTTGCTATACAAAGTAAAGTGTAAGCAAATGAAAATCTGCCATTCTTTGCATTTGAGAGCAAACTTGGGTGAGAGTAGCAATCCAGAGTCAGTTATAAAAATTACATTTAACACACAGGGAAAGCCATTTAAATGGACACAAAAGCAGTGATGTCTTAGTTTTAGGGTTTTTTTCTGTAATCTAAACATGTTTAAAGATAGTTAAAGCTGTTTTTATTACAAAAAGCAAACAGCAGATTAAGTGAAACAAATCTAAACGCAGGCACATTAAAAACTACAATTACATGGAGAGGAGTTGTTTCCTGGAGGTTTCTTTTCATATCCAAATGGCCATTAGCACAAGCAGGTACAAAGGACCTACGTACATAATGACATGGCACATAAGTCTTTCATCAGTAGCACCTGATTACAGCAAGGGCATGAAACAATACTTTTTAAAAACCAGAAAAAAATATCAAATGAGATTCAAGGAAAAGTGATGACAGATATGAAAAGTAGAGATACAAGGAAAATAGTGTGAGAAACAACTGCAGCAAGAAAAAATGAGGGTCCCAACATTTGCCTGTGTTCAATGAAAAAGTGATGATGTTACAATAAAACTTTAAGGCATAAGTAGCGATATTCAGGCTTTTAAATGACCTTAAATTTCATAAATGACAGTAAGCAGAAAATGCTGATGGATGTAAGAAGAAAGTTTCAATTTATTCTTAATTTGAAGACAATTTAAGATACTTTATTTTACCCTCCAATTAGTAAAAAATGCCCAGTAGGAACATGAACTTGAAGGATAGTACTTCACATCCAATACATAGTACAACTGTACAAAAAAGGACTTATATTCAATCCACACATGGTGACATCTTTGTAGACAGCTGCATTTTTAATGCAAAAAAACAAAACCAAAAAACAAATTTGAGTTTTTGGGAGAGACTTGGACATTCTGTGCAAGCACTATTTAAGTGAATGCAATTGATACAGAAGTGGAATTTTGCTCATATTTTCAGAATTTCCATGTATGTTCTCCAAACGCAAAAGAGAGATATAACACAAAAAGCACACACACTAAAATATACCAATATCAAATGCTACTCATAACTGTAGGTTTGTAAGGGATATGCATGACAATTTAAGCTTATGCATCTATTTTTTAATATATATATATAAAGAGAGACCAAGATAGACTTGTAATGAATTACTGCAAATGAATCTTGTCTACAGACAGAGGGACACGAAGGAATTTTTTTTCAATTTGATGTTTGGCTGCCTTGAAAAGTTATTAGGAGGGGTTTTTTTTCCAGCAGATGTACTTGTGTAGAACCATAAACTAACAATGCTTTTATCTGTGCAGACATATTTTAGACATAGTCACAACAGACTAGAAACATAATCGTGAATGTGTGAGGTATGTTAGCAATACGTTATACTGTATGGTTTAGTACTCTTATTTTTATCACACATTTTACCAGTAGTTTCCCCTCTAACAGATATGCTACAGCTTGCTACATACAGACTTGCTACAGCTGTCTTCAAAATGAAGTGCACACTAAAATGCTCAAACTGAAAACAACTGTATTTCTAGAATGTCTGGCCAGATGCATCTAAAAAGAGACTGACTCCACATACACACAAGTTTGTCTCACTAACTTCCATTAGTAAATTAAATAAGTCAGGGTTTGGAAGTTTTTCTCATGAAAACTTTCTTACCATTTACTTATAAACAAGCCCATTTGTGACTTGAGAAAGTATTTCTGGTTTATTCTTTTCAACATTACAGGGTGAAGATAAACCAGTACAAAAAGCTTAGATCATGGCATGCAATTAAACTGTAAATAATTTCTCTGTTGATTTGCTCATTATACAAGAATCACTTAATGAAAAAGTAATCATTGTAAAAGATACTGGGAACCACAAATTGAATCCAGAAAACTTCAGAAAAGGAAGAGTGAAGCTTACTACCCATGACAACCCTAAGTATTACACTACCTTTAAAATTTCAGCAAAGGTACACATACTGGATTTGTATACTAGTATTTTCTGCTTGGCACACTATTTTACCTAGAATAGAACTAGATCTGATACTAGACCTATAGTTAACATTTTAGAATAGTCTTATAAATGCTCCAGCAACAATTTTAAATACAAAAGAATTTGAGATTTCACATAGTGGTTATATTAATGAGAAATATAATAAAAATACAATTGGTTACAAGCCATGATACACTTTCACTTCCCTCAAACACACGTTGAGTGTAGTTAATAAAGTCATACAACATTAGATGTAGTGGCCCTTGCTTCCATGTAAAGGTCATGCACATTTACTTTGGATTTAAAACAGCGTTCAATTCACTTGTGCCACAAGTACCCATCAAGAGAAGTCCCTCCTTGCGCTACTCCAAACTTCAGGTTCTGTATAGACTAATAGCAATAAACATAATTTCACAGTACAGGATACATGGGCTCTTACAAATCTACAGAACTTGTGTCCATATACAGCATTTATATTCTCCAGAGATTAGCTGGAAATCTCCATGGGTAATCACAGCCTTGAAGCAGTCACAATCAAATATGAGCAACAGGATGCAACAGATACCAATTAACAAAGTCTGGCAATGAATGCAGTTTAGTAAGTAGTAATTTTTCTGTAAAATTTGTTTTGCTCCCAGAACTTCAGAATCTTATAGTCATAATTTCAGCATTTTTGACCATATTTGCAGATTAAAGGTGCATCCCAAAGCAAGATATAAACACCAAAAGCTAACTTGAAGCTCAGTTTCACAGGAATTTCTAAAAGGTCAAAAGGAGCAACTTTAAATAAACACAGATTCTGAATAGCAACCAGCATAAATAAGCTCCAGCTAGAGCTGCTGTACACTCCCCCCAGTGTCTGGTACCAGTCAGACTCCTTGAAGCTGGCTTTGTACCAGCTGCACTGTGTTAATAATGCATGCAAAAAGATCAGCATAAGGGACACTGGTGTAGACTAAGCACGACAAATCAGAAGGTGTTAACAAAGGTCTCTCCAATGGCAACAAGGCAAGGGTGCACTCTGGCAATTCCTTCCTAGTAGCATTGAGTTCATTAGAAATATGAAAACAAAGTAGCAACTGTATTTTAGAACTGGCAGAATGTGGTATGAGAAATCTACAAAGAGATTATAGGCTGCGTGCTGCAGCTGATGCATCAACCTAACAAGCAGTAAGTGCTACCTTATTTTTTAATATCATAAAGCTAGGACTATACTGCAACTCTCTTTTGCAGCTTTCAGAATTTTTTTGCATGCATCTCTGTAATCAAGTTTCCACACGCCCATCACATTCAATGATGAAATTTACTGCATTTCCATACAAGTCATTTAAAAATAAACATCTCGGCCTCCAGAAAGTATTTTCCTATCTCGTGGTAGCAAGCTGACGTTTACCATTAGGTGGCAGCGTAAGATCATCTGTTTCCTTCTCCCAAATGAACTGCTCTGGAAGCTGGCGTGGGAAGAGGGAAGCATCTGTATTGAGTGGGTGGATACAGAAGTATGTGGAATGTACTTAGCATGTCAGCCTTTGCTTTCATGTACGAGATGGATCCACCAGAGTGACCTCTGCTACATGCAAAACAACAAACATTATTCAAAAATTTTCTAACCACCACTAGGTCTGACTGATGTTACTGTTTTGCAGAGAATTAATTTCCTTAGTCTGACAGAGTAGTAAGAGGAGTCAGGGAACCCTTGGTTAAACAAAGACTTGTCGTGCAGGAGGAGGAAGTATGCAGTACATCAGAACAAGCAATTCATTCACAAATATCACGTAGATCTAAATTTTCCATCAACATATTTAACCGGTGTCTGAGACATAGTCTCTCCTGGAACAATAACAAATTCTGAATGATGTTGTGTTACCAACCTACTTTTGTAACAGCTCTAAATTGTTAAAACCAATCAAAGTACTGCCACATTGCTGCTAAGGTCAGAATTTTCACACCAAGTTCCACATTTCTCATACTGAGACAACTACTCTGCACACTTGTTTTTCTTTCGGCAACCTGTTTAAGACTTCTCCTGGAGAAGCTGGCAACCCAATGCTTGGACAGGTGCACTCTTTGCTGGATTAAAAACTGGATGGCCATGCCTAGAGAGTGGTGGCGAATGGAGTTACCTCCAGCTGTTGGATGTTCACTACTGGGATTTCCCAAGGGTTAGTACTGGGGCCAGTCCGGTTCAGTATCTTTATCAATTATCGGGACAATGGGATTGAGTGTGCTCTAAATAAAGTTTGCACACGACAAGAAGCTGGGTAGGAGTATTGATCCGCTGGAGGGTAGGGAGACTCTGCAGAGGGATCTTGACAGGCTGGATTGATAGGCTGAAGCCAGCGGTATGAGGTTCAACTAGGCTGAATCTTGCTTGTGTCACAACAACCCCAGGCAGCTACAGGCTAGGGGCAGAATGGCTGTAAAGCAGCCTGGCAGAAAAGAACTTGGGGGTGCTGGCTAACAGCAGCTGAACATGAGCCAGTGTGTGCCCATATGGGCAAGAAGGCCAAGGGCATCCTGGCCTGTGTCAGCACTTGTGTGGCCAGCAGGACCAGGGCAGTGACTGTCCCCCTGTACTCGTGTGGTGGTTTGACAGGAAATGGGATTTCTGGGATGCAGTGAGAGCACTGAATCCTAACCACTAGACCACCAGGGAGAGAGTATTTTCATGGGGGCACTGGCATTGAGCCAGTGTCAAACCATGACAACTCAGCACTGGTGAGGCCACACCTTGAGTGCTGGGTCCAGTTCCGGGCTCCTCGACTCAAGAAGATTGAGATGGTGGAGCACATACAAAGAAGAGCAATGGAGCTGGTGAAGGGTCTAGAGAGTAACTTTTGTGAGACACAGCTGAGGGAGCTGGAGGCGTTTAGTCTGGAGAAAAGGAGGCTCAGGGGTGACCTTATGACTCTACACCTGTCTGGAAGGAGGGTGTGTAGCCAGGTGGGAGATGGCCTTTTCACCCAAGCAACCAGCGACAGGACAAAAGGACACAGCCTCAGGCTGTGCCAGATGAGGTTCAGGTTGAACATCAGGAAGATTTTCTTCCTGAAAGGATCATCAGGCATTGGGATGGGCTGCCCAGGGGAGGTGATAGAGTCACTGCCCCTGGAGGCGTTCAAGAAATGGCTGCATGTGGCACTTGGGGATATAGTTCAGTTGACAAGATGGGGACTGGTCAAAAGTTAGACTCAATGACTTTGAGAATTTTCTTCAACTGTAACAGTTCTGTGATTCTATTCTATGATTCAATGTTTCTGTAAGGATTCCTGGCTATATCTGCATAACACCACAGCCAGGAATACTCCCTGGGGAGGAAGGTGGCACAGACCTGCTCTGAACTGAAAGTGTGTGCAAAGGTAGTGATAGGACACTAAACCCCCTACTAAATATTAAAAAGCAGAATTCAAAGATTAAGTATTTTAAATACCTATTTTCTGGTGGGAATTGACTATCTCACAGCATGCACACAATAGACACTAAGTTACATCAATGCCAAAAACCCCTTATCTGACTGGATCAGCTCTGTGTTTTAGATGAATGAACAACTTTTAGGAAGGGAGGAGAACAAAAGTGTGCAAACACTCTTCTGCAAATACATTTGTGACTTCAAGGGTTACCACCACCAAAACACACGGACCAGCAAGTTCAAGTTTCATTACAATATACTTGATTTTATTTATTAGCAAGTGAGATTCTTAGCTACATGACACAGGAACTGCAATTAATACTTGGAAAATGTGAAGAACTATCAGGCAGCAATTACTGAGTAGTATAAGTAGTAGTATATTTACTACTTCCTGAACCTGCAGGCTGAAAGGTGATGGCCTGAACATTATGTATACATGTGGAGTTAAAATATCTTGACTGCATATATAACATTTAAAATATCTTGATTATGTAAAAGAACAGCCAGGAGGATGACTATATATGCATTGCTGTCTTTTTTGCATCCTTGCAACATTTGAATTTGAATATGAAAGGACAATTCCAGTGCATATTCTGAGTGTATATATATATATGTTACTCCTACAATACACCTATAGGCAGTATTCTAATTATTAATAGAAAGACCCACTATTACATATTTCCCTTAATTCACAGTTCAAACCTTTTGTTCACCTAAATCTCTGTCACTCCCAATTAAACTCCAATATTCTATCTGCAGAGTCTGAACAATTTTTTTGTCCCTGTCCATGCCTAATAATTTAGCAAACTGCTGTACTGAAGCTCTTCTTTTCATTACGTACAAGGTCTTTTTTCTCTTATTTCAAGGTCTCATTTGAAGGACCTTGAAAGCATCCACCATTTTGAACCTGAATGGTTCAAAAATGGTTCAAAATGGTTAACCAAAATGGTAAAAACTTTTGAATTTTAAAACAGATTTTAATTGGACAAAGTGCTATAAAAAAGTACAGATTTTAATTGGACAAAGTACTATAAAAATGTTTTAAAAAGCCACAAAAGGAACTTTTAAAGCCAAGCATAACCCATATAAAAAAACAAAATAAAACAACAAAATCACTTCAAAAATCCCCTAAATCATTCCCATGCTGCAGCTTGTCTTTTCTGTATCATTTGCTAATGCCTGATAATCACTTTCTACAGGGAGGGCCTTTTTCTCTTGCAGTTTGTACTCTAATCACCTTCCTCTGCCTTCTCTTTTGTGTACTCCTATATACTTCATTCCTATTCCATTTTATCACATCTATTTTTCACTACTTTTCTCCCTGAACTTCTTAATTAATGTTTCTTTTGTTTACCACTCTTTGCATAATCAACACAAGGCACTCCTTTCCCTTCCTTCTCAGCCATCAGGCTGCAAGGGTTGTAAATCCCAACAAGTCAGACCAATGTCAAATGCTTCAGCTTCAAAATTAAAATACATATCAATTTGCACATGTTTAAAGAAAACATTTAAAGAAACCAAAGGTATGAATAAAAGAGAGATCCATAATGTTGCAGAGCCTGTCTGCATACACAACAGTATTATTAGGATCATATCAGGATGTCTTTTATTTTAAAGCATCCTAATAGCTTTTATCACTTCTAGTGACAAATATTCCTGTATCTAGTAATGGCTATTGCTAATTTTTTGCTTATTCACTCTCTTTCTTAGTTTACAATTGTCTTTTTTCACTACCTTGTACAACTTCTCAATACTTATTTATTCCATTTGCAAATGTGAGTTCAGCTAAACTACATGGTATTAAAGTTTATTTTATAGAAATAAACCTCACATTGCTCTAATTTATCAAGAAAATTATGGAAGATTTTCCATTGAGAAGGCATTCTTTAATTAAACCCAGAACGTTCATCTATAGTCAGAACTGTGCTGTCAACCATAGCACAAGGGCAGACCAGGCTTTTCCTCTCTTTCCCCTCTGCACAATGTAACCCCTCAATTCCTCCACACAACTACTTGTTTTACTGCTCAGTGATAGGTCTCTCAAACTGGTGCTTGCCATAATCTTCCTGCTTCTCCTGCAATGAACCTGGGAGGTCAAGAACAATGAACTCGGCTTGATATGCTTGCCCAAAGATTTCCTAATTCCCTCCCTCTATGAAATATTATTTCCTAGCTGTATCTATGTTTCTCATTTATTTCTTTTCAAATGAAACTTTGGGTTTCAGTAATAGATTTTCTAATGTTTTCAGGAAAAAACATTTAAAATATAACATGATTGGTTTTCTATTGAACAAACATCCAAATAGACAACTCTAAATTAAGCAAATCCTAAACTAATGCAGTTTAAGTTTCTATATGATAATTCTTAATCTATCATATGGATAATGTCTTAACCATAAGTAGCGACTCAAGAGAATCAGCTAACAAAGCACTCACTGCTAGCTGCTGTGCAGCACAGTGGTAAAAAGGATTGTTATGGGATTTTTAATTTACAAAAAGGTGAGGGAGAGTGGAAGAGTGACAGAAAATCTCCTAGTAACACATTGGAATATTGTCCATAGTATCATGGTCCAAATTTTGTCAGGGTCTGGAAAACTGAGGAACATGAAAGAATTACCTGTCAGAAGTTACACCAAAGGCTAAAGAAAAATACTTTAAGAGATAAAATCTCCACCTTATTAAAAAAAAATTGGGTTAGGACTTTGAAAAGAAAGAAAAATATATATTCAAACTAGGAAAGAAATGCACAGCCAGAGGCTGGATGGGTGGTGTGGGTCTGCTAGAAATCCCATATGGATTTTGGGAAAGTGCAGCTTTCTCATCAGAACAAGGTAACAATGGACACTGCAGACTTTTTTCCAATGCGTTCCCCCTCACAAACAAAAGTATTCAGCAGATGAGACCTTAGTAATAATTTAATTTTAAATAGCCTTTTGTTTGGTAGGACTGGCATCTTGATTGAGAAAAGTATTCCTGATGCTATTTCTAAGAGTTGGGATGGTTTGAAGGGTGTCCCATTTAAAGACCCCTAATTCCCTTTATCATTCACTATAAAGTTACTATTTCAGACAAAAATGTCATAAATTCCACCGTACTTAAGAACTAAAGTAAAGAAGACTGTGTGCTGGAAAACAATACTAGTATTTCAATAAAATAAACTAGCTGATGTGGTATAATAAATCACATTTTACAGTGCAATTTTAGCAACAGATAGCAATCTAATATCCTTAAAAGCCCCGTGAAACTCAAATGCAACAGTAGGTATTCCGTAACTACAATGAATAAATCTGAAGCCTTAGGTTATTTACCAATCTTCAAAATCTAAACATCACTGAGGTTCAATATATCAGGCTTTTAGATTATCTACAGTTCTAATTGATGATCCAAAATAGAGGATTATCAAGTAGGATACAACTCCCACTAACAACTCAGAGTACCGAATAGAATACTAGCAGCTAATAGATGTATGTGTTTTTAAATCTTTCCCTGCCCTGCAAACCATTAAACTTCCCTGGAATTCACAAAGACACATAGAGAGAAAAGCACTAAAGAAGTGGATTAAAGGCATTTGGTACTCACTTGTCTATCTCAATACCGAGCGGATTAGCTGGACGTAAGGACAAGGGGGGAATCCCTTTGTTCCTGTCAGTGCGCATGTCATAATAGTTCATTTCATCCACCCAGACAGCAGACTGATCCAAGATACCTAGAGAAAACAAAGCACAGATCCTTAAAACAACAAGGGCAGTCCAGCACCATCAACTTCTAACATACTGAATTAATTTGAAAAATCCTGATAAATATAAAATGCATGCCTAGGTAATATATTGAAAGATACATGGCAAAACAACCTGGATGCAATTATGCTAAATTATTTTATTATAGCTGCTGAAAAGGTATTCATGGCTGGGCATCAAACATTATCCTTTTGCAGAGTGCACAGTTTCACGTACATCAGAAGCTTTTTCCTGACCACAAAGTATTAGTATTTTCATTCCTGCAAGTATTTTGGTTTCTATCCAAACCTTGTTATCTGCTACTTTCCAAAGAGCAATTAACTGAAAGTCTTCTCATTTGCATATTTTAGGGAAACTTCCTTTTCTGTCCCATTTGCTATCCAAAAGGTAACTGAACTTTGGCCACATGCCAAGATAAATGACTTCAAGGACACAGAACTGACTTTGCTTCCAGTGCCTTAGTACAGACAATGCATAAAGGTGAGGCACAATATGTCCTGCAATCTCAGCTAAAAATGGAGCCAGCCATACCCTTAGCCTTGCCCTCCTTTAACATATCCATCAGATGCAACACCAGAAATTACTCCATCCCCACATTTTCCCACATTTTCAAATATGAATTCTTCTCTCACATCGCCAAAAGCTCTACTGTGTAACATTTGCACTTATACTTTTCACCTTTCTATTATTAAGATATTAGTGCAGCTTGGGAGAAATCACATGTTATTTAACCGTCACTGAAGAGCTGAGAATAAGAGCTTAAAACAGTTCTTGTGGGAACTCTTGTGTTAGGAAAGATAACCAGCTCATCAATGAGGGGTTCTGAGAGAAACATTTTCAATCCACAGGGTATTTAGACTGGATTCTAGGTTAAGCAGAGGTCCTGGAGTGCTTGACAAAATAATTTCAATGGTTAAGCATCTCATGAGAAATACTTAAGACTTTGTCTTGCAGGATGGTTTGAATTACAAATAAGAAATGTCACTGATGACTCAACTTTCTTTAAAGGATTAACTGTCAGCTCAGGATTTAGGTGTAAAGCTCATGAGCTGGTCCAGACTTTGTATTTATCTACTACACTTAGGAGTAATTACTAGATCTGTTATTAAGTTTTCTAAAATTTCAGAAGTTTAGAACTATTCCATAAAGAAAAGGATAAAGATCCTTCATCGCTGCAGATTTTATCAAGATATTGAGAAAGGAATAATTTTACCTATACTCTGAGTTTCTATCTCTCTCTCTCTCTCTCTCTCTCTCTCTCTCTATATATATATATATGGATATTTCATTTATATACTCTGCATTTTCTAAACAACTGAAAATTGTCCTGAGGTGGATCCATTTCAAACATACATTTTATACGAAGAGGCATTCAGTCATATATTTTCTTGGCAAAGAAAATAGATGTGGATTTGAACAAGAAATATACCTATTTTTTCAGGTTTAAGAAGTTTGAAGGAAACAGTTGAAGTTCCTTTGCCACCAGACTTTGTAGTAACAATAATGTCTCCCTTGTCATTTTTAGCTTGTCCAACTCGACACACAATTTTACTGGCAGACATCCATTCTGCAGTGAGGAGACAGTTGTGCCCACAGATTGTTAAACCTGGGAAGAAAAAAAAAAAAAGAAATAGAATTCTATTAATAGAAGTATCTTTTGAAATTCTGCAATGCAAATTCATTTATGATGCTACATGTGTTTTACATAAATATATAATCCTTCACCAGTCCCCTACAGATTACAGTCAAGGAAACACAAATACATTTTTCAGATGTTTCCTAGGTGACTTCAGGTCTTTTGTCCCAGTGACAATTCATGAGATACAAGCAGTGCAGTTTGAAACTTATTTAATCTCTTCCACCACTTTTGGGCTACTGCAACTTTTACTTCACATAGAACAATAGATTTTCAGTCTGCAAGACACTGGAGAACTGCTGTTAAGTATTGCATTTCTGTGAAACTTCCCTTAAAAGCTGCACACAGCAAACTTTTCACAAGTTCAGTCTATATGACTTTGCACAGAAAAAAAAAAGACTCTCTGTAAAATATTTACAATTAACAATGTTTCTTCAACCTTATTTGTTTAGCAGTACTTCAGTGGATGCAGAAAGCTGTTTTGGCTGAAGTAGTATTAATTGACAAATATTCCATCCCAACCTCTTTTATAAAAAATCCACAATGCAAGACTGATTCTGATTAATAAACTGCCCTTGTTATATAAAATAATAATCATGTAATGCTCATCTATCCCCTATTCTTCACTTTCTCACAAGAAGGATGACAAACTATGAAATACAAGGAGGTCTTTTCTCATAGGAAGAGACTGACAAGCTTCAGTGCTCAAGAACACCTCTCATGACTTAAGAGCCAAGGTGCACCTTAATCTAAGGTCCAAGGCTTCCTGAGATTCCACATCAAATCGGTCTGATCAATCAAATCAATCATGAACTGATCACAACCAACTGATTGGTTCTGGTCAGATCAGGACTCTGGATGCTGGAATAGATGGATTATTTTCTCAGATCTAGAACAATTTCCATATTCATAGCTGGAGTTCTGCTGTCCTGGAAAACTGGCAAGATCCTAACTGCTCTAGTATCAATTTGAAGAACAACTCCATTAGGTTATTCTTAAATAACACCCTTAGCCAAAAACATTTTGCCTTATGTCCAAAAGAACAAGGCTGTACTAGTGTGTTGGCTGTACTGGAGTATAATTTAGTCAGGCAGAGCAGTTCCTCCCCTGCTGGCTTGACTTTTGTTTTTAATTTCTAGAAAGCTCTGACCAATTTAGAAAATACTTAGAGACAGAAAAAGGTCAGCCTATGTGGCTTAGTACCAAAGCTTCACACTTATTTTGTCTCACAATTTAAGTCTTTGACATGACACAGCAGAGAAATTTGGCAGTTTTCATGGCTGTCAGACATAAAAATGCATTACTCCCTGCCAAAAACTATTTTGAAAATGAAATCCAAAAATGAAAAAAATGGAAAGGCACTGAAACTTATTACAACTGAAATTAATTTTACTCGAGAAAGGACAGTAGATTTGCTTCTTAAATATTCTTTCTGAATAAAATGTGGAGAGTGGGATGAAATAGGATATACAAACAGAAAGGCTTAAAAAATATTTTGCTTATTTACTCATAAAATTTTAATCAGGTTTTATTTTCATGGGGGAAAGAAAAAACCCCATATATAAGAATGCATATTACATACATGCAATAATATAACCTTATGCTATATGGTTATATTATTACATCTCTTACAGTTTTATGCTTGCATCTTCTCTAAAGATTGTGATAGGAACTAACACTAACTGAAACACTTTGCCCAAACAATTTATAAAGATGTTTTCACCCTGTATTTTCTGAATTTATGGTTCAATTGAACAATACTTTAAAATCGAGAACTAAGCTATAGTAACTGTTTGAAGATCCTTGTACCAATTATTGTCTATTCATCAGAGGTTCCAAAAGCTCTCAAGACATCAAGATACAAGGTCCAATACTTTTGAAATGGTAGGAAATGGCCTTTGCCTGTATCTTCAAAATGCAAAAGGAACTTAAGTCTCTATCAAGATTTTATATACCATATGAAACAGCAATGGCACAACACAATTTCTAAAACAAATAAAGGCATGTTGGGGGAAAAGTTTTGATAGCACAGTTACCACATTTCTTTCTCCAGAAATAGGAAACTCCCCTTTAAGTAAAACTTAATTTGAATTCGTTGCATGGTATAAAGATCTCTGAGAACATCATTCTCAGCTTCTAGCTTTTATATGCCTTTCTATAAATAGCCATAAGTAATACTCTTATGGAGACTTTCTGATTTTATTTAAGCTCATATATGGACAATTTTACAATGTCTAAAAAATACAGCTACAAATGTCTTAAAAGACAAGTTAAACCATGAAAACACATATGTTACAGGTTTCTCCTGGATCTGACATTTTGTACCATGAGCTACAGAGTTACAAATAAAAAGTTCATTTGCTTTCAAAGATACAAAGAGATTACTATAAGGCTCTCTCTTAAATGAAACCAAAAGAATGTTCTTCTATAATGTGATACTGTGTTTATATACAGAAAAAAAGTTTCTTGCTTTTTATTTTACACTAATGCATCTCAAACTTTTTAAACTTTATAAAGACCTCACTCAAACTTGCTTAACTCTCATGCCTACAAAGCCTCACTTTTCCAAGTACTTTCATTCAGTAATAGGGAATATTTACATGACTAATTTAACCATTAAAAGAAATCTTTACCTATCTGGGGCCTTAGTCACTTACTGGAGAAAGCTGACAACTGAGCTAAGGAGAGAACAAGGCAATGCCTTATTTATTTTTACCTCAAAGCATAAAATTATTAGCAGTGTGTGTTACAAATATTACTCTGAAAGAAATATAAGAAGAAATATCAGCAGCTGGTCAGCTGTAATACCGAGGTACAGCTCAGGATACGTCTTCCTTCCAAGAACATAGCACTGATCATTTCTAAGAGGATCATGCCAATGAACTAACAAGGCTATTGAAGTACATCAGCCACACAAATACACAGAAATATACTCACCCCTAACATCATCAGTTACTTGAGGATTTCTCAATATGAATTCTATAGTGTACTGCAACCTCACCTAGCAGCTCAGGAAAATACTATTTCTCCTGGTGAGAGACAGCAAACTGAAATGGAGTGGAAAATGTAGTAGCTTATGCTTGGCCATAAAGCTCATTGTGGTGGCCGTGAATGGAATTTGTGAACTTTGGTTTACAGCCATGAAGCGAAATATTTTTTCTAGCAAAGCCAAACAAAATTCCAATGGCCTTCAGAGGAGTCGTGATTCCACAACAAATTAGACAAATTGCCTCTAACATGACTACTGAAGTACACATATGCATGACTAACAAAAAAAATAAGGGAAATTCCAGTAGTTATAGTTAACTTGGATTTCCAGGAACCTTTACTGAGTCTTTTTTGAAAGGCTTAAGAAAATGATGCAGCTATAGGATACAAACCTCTAATGGATAAATAGCTCAGCAACATAGAAACAGGGTTACAGTATATGATGTGATTTGACTGAGGAAAGTTCCACATGGTATATGCCAAGATCACTTGTGTTCAGTACACTTATACATGACAAGATAAAGAGGTTATAAAGTTTGCTGATGATTTTCTTTTATTCGGAGCATGAAGACCATAAATCCCAGAAAAATGCAAGCCAGAACTTACTAGGTTGAGTGATGCACTATAATGTAGATATTATAACACAACGGCTGAAATTCACTGAACAAAGACAAGATGCACGCAGGCAAAACTTTAAATTCATAGATGGCACCCTCAAACTGACTACTAATCCTCATGCATTTAATCATGGAACTATAGTAGGCAGAACAACAAAAACATTAGCTTGATTCTCAGTAGGAGTTACACAGAAAACAGAACTCTATGGCCGAAACACAAAACAAAAGTGAAAGTACAGCGTTATGCCACAGGGCATTCACATCCTGAACAGTGCACACAACCAAGATGTGACACCCACGACTGGCAGTGAAAGTAAAAGAGATTCACTGAACAGCAAGAAGAAAGGCCAAGGATACATGCAGAAAAATTAAATAAGCTAAGACATTTCAGCCTGAAAAGGAAGCAAGAGAGCAGTAATGAACAAGGTCTGTGACCAGGAGAATCAGTGAAAAGATCTTGTCCCCTCCTCCAGCACAGGAGCTACGACGATTCTGATGAAATTACCATGCTAAAAATCAAAACAGTAATGAAAAGGGTTCTTCACATATTGTGTAGCTAAATCACTGAACCTGCTTTATCATAACTGCTGCAAATATACAAACTGACTTTAACTCAAGGCATAGCAATGTCTTGGTTTAGGGCAAATATGGGAGAAAATCCCCAATGACTTTCTGAATACACAGAAAACACTTCTGACATGAACATTACAAAGGGGAAATTCTCAGTTCCTGAGAAAGTAACAAAAGAGCATCTCATTACATCTACCCTCTTCTAGTACACTGCAAAAAGCATTTAATGTTCAGCACAGGATGCTGACTCAGATTAAGGGTTCATCTAAAAAGGCAGTCAGTCTGGTTGGTTACACATTGGGTAGTATCTCTGAATTTATGAATTCAAGTGCATATTAGTGTAAAGAGCATTCAACACAGATTCTATCATGCAAAAAATTAATCTCTAATCATATCCAAAATGTTACCTTCTGCCATACCAAAAGGGTGATTTTTCAACTTACCTAGGAGGTCTGTAGGTCCAGTTCCCAAATTTTCTCCTCTAATTGTCACTTTTGTCCACGCAATGCCTTCATTGGGAGAGATACCGGTTACCAGTGGGGGCTGCCGTGCTCGAGACATGATGAATTTTCAGTTACTGCAATCTGAGTTGCTTTTATCTGTTTATCAAGAAACAATAAATTGAAACTCCATTAATTATATAAAAATTATTAAAATCATTTTAACCCGTTCTTCTCAAATTGTAGGGAAATACAAATGTAAATATGGAACACCACTCAAAGTCTTTTTTGACACAGTCATAAAACAATAAAGAAAAATTATACCTTCTTTGCACTTTTAAAAAAGTTAAATATAGGTTTCTGAAAGAAAAAGTCTATTCAGAGAAATATTAAACTTTCTGAATGCTTAATGAATATGTAGACACAGACTTCAAATTACTTATGTAATAGACTCATTTGAATTCTGACAACTTCTATTTGAAAATTATTATTGTACTCCTTAGGAAGTTCAGAACTGTTAATCTAAGATAAGTAATAGACTATGATTACATATTTGGACAACTTCTCCATCAAAATAAGACCTATTGACATAGACAGTCCCATGTGAGGAAGCACTTGGCACTTACTTGTATAAAGCATCAATGTTAACATGCACTGAGAAAATTAGAACATGACTTGTAAATACTACGCTAACAGAGATCATCAACAAAACAAACAATACCCAAACATATCAACAAAAATGTATGTAAAATTATTGAAGAAGCATTTCCAGAAGAGTGCTCCTTTGCACCTGAAATTGAGTCAACTCAGACCAGTTTAATTAATTGTGTCATTAATGAGTTCTGTAGCTCAAACACAAATATGGTACTGATGTAATGTGGTCTACATTTAGTTTACTATGCAACTGATTGCAAATGCATATTTTTTATTAGCAGTTTCCTTTGTGTAGCTCTGCAGCTATAAACACCTATAATAAGCTGAGTGTATATATGTATATATATATATAATCAGTATAATCTGAATTACGAGTCTTATTAAAAACCACCACCATTCCAAAACCTCAGTTACACACACACACCACTTTAGTGTAAACAATTTTGGAAGTTCAGGTTAGTAAAAAATACGTGGAATGTAAGTCAAGTTTCATAAGGCTCTCCTTAGCTATTGTTTTTTTTACCCAAAATGTATTTTCTACTTTTATTTGCAAATGTTAAGTCCATGAAACCAAGAAGCTCTCTAAACCATCTCTAACAATAAATAGCAGCAAAACTGCAGTTTCCAAGTCCCTGCAGTTAAGACATACTAGAATTAAGACACACTTGTTTCAGCTTGTTTTTGCATATACAAAACACTTTCATTGTACCAAGATACCCCATGCTCCTACACAGCCTCCCCACATTTTTCACCGGTAGTATCTAGATCTGACACAAGAATCAAAGAAGCTCCCACCAGCTGATTTCATTCTTCACATTCCAAAGCTGGAACACACACTGAAAATTAAGATGGAAATAGACAAGGCAGGAACTGGAAAGATGATCTTATACTAAAAGTAATCAAATACTACCCTCAGAATAGGGTCTCCTGTCTTTGTCTGTCCATACCACAGATGCATAGAATGTCACCTGTAACAAAACTCAGAATTCTGATCCAACTTCAGAGCCCACAGCCACACCTGAAGTCAGTGTGAAATGCATCCTGAATACAGGGAATACTGCACAATGTTCTGAAATACTGAGGTCCTAAACAACCACCTCAATTCCATAAATATGTCTGTTTTCAAATGTCTGTTTCTTGGTTTTACATATTTAAAATAGGAATACCATCACTCATTTCAAAAGCTACTTTTGAAAACAAATTCATTAACAAAGAAAAGGGATTTAGATACCCTGAACACAACAGAAGTATTAATATCTTCAGAGAGTTTTTCACACTGAACAGTATGCAATTAATAACAGATGAAAATTCATGTTGAACAAGCAAGAACATAGCAAATTGCACTACGTCAGCCATGTCCAGAGTAGGACATGGCAGTGAAGGAAGGCTGGCAAGGGCCCATGATAACACACACAATGCATATCTAGTTTGGCTTTGTATCTTTCCGTGGCAAACTTCATAATACTTCTTGACATTAAAAATTCCATAATGTGTTTAATAAATCATTGGTTTCTCTGTTTTTTTTTTTGCAAATAACCAACTATGAAAAAGGAATTAAGTTATATAGGTACTCTTAATAGTCTTACATGTAAACTACTGGAACATTTTACATGAAACCAACATGAGACTGGAGAAGCAAGTAGTCAACAGATGGAGGCCATAAGGGTAGAACAGCACTCAAGAAAAGAACTGTATCACCAGATTACAAAGAAATCAGCTGACAGTCATCTCCAGCTATGGAAGAGAAGGCTGTGCTCTGTTCCAGTGGCCTACTCCTACTTCTTTCACTGAACCAGCTTCTCCTTCTCCTCCTCTCTCGCACAGAGACAGTCCCTGCTTCACCCAAAAACTGAAGCCAGATCCTCATCTTGCAGACAAACTGTTTCTGCCCCATCCTGTTAATGGTCCCTCTGACTTTTCACCCATAAGTTCAAGCAGGGAGGGAGAAGGATGTTACTATTCCATCCTCCTTTCAAATCCAGACACTTTGGTAATTCCTCTTACCTCGCTTTGCCTACTCCAAGCCTTCTTGTCCAGACACATCATCTGCACAACTATTGATCCACTTAGCACACGTGAAAAGGACAGACCTTCTCTTTTGTCAACATCCCTAATCTTGGAGTCACAAGGTTTGCCCAGCTTTCCTCTCATCTGTGCTGCATTCAAAACTATAGCACTGCCCAACAAAACAGCGGGCAGCACAAGAGAAATAGGATGCTAGAGAAAAATAAGGTCTATAATTTTACCAGGAGGGAGGAGAATAAGCTGCATGTATTCCTCACAATCTCATCTATGTAGTCTTTACAGCTTTTCTCACAGATCCTCAGCAGAGCTCAAGGATACACAACAGCTTTAAGGAACAGTGGTGTTAGGCCCTTCCAGGCACACAACCACCTTCTGCAGGAAGCAACATGTGTCTAGATACCAGTTAGTCAATATAAAACACCTCTTTTATTTTGGAGCAATTTTTTGTAAATATTTATGTGGAATATTAATCAGTAAAAGTGATGTAAAAAAGCCATCTTCAGGAACATCAGGTAATATGGAGAGGAAAAAACCTTGAGAAAAACAAGTAAAATAGAAGCTACTGTGGTATTATTTGTGTGGTATTGTTTGGTTGACCCCTTCTCAAACGTTATAGCTCCCTTGCATTGCAGCTATTGTTGCTTCCAAAATACCCAGGCACACAGGTAATTGGCTTGTCTCAATACCAAAACTCAAAAGTAATATTACAACATCTTTTTCTGGATTTCAGAAATCAGCACTAGATCCCCCTTCATGATGAGCTAAATAAATGTAATAAAAACACTGAGCCTCCTGAGATCTAGTATTTCTTCTAAAGTATTTCCATACTTACTGCAGAATTGCTTTAAAATACCTCACTGGAATGAGAATACCACAGTAAATCTCAACACAATTCAAAGCACTACAACACTGAGATGCTCTATGATTATTATTTTTAAACAGCAAATGCTTTCATTTATTTCAAAGACTGGAACTATTTGTAATATGCCATTATTATAAATATCAAGCAAATGCTTGGGAGCCTTCAATTAATTTATATTTCCTCTCCTTAGGACAGATGTCCATAGCTAACATGACTGAGGTGCTTACTGGGAAGCCTAGCCACTATACTGCTGTGGCAAGTTCCTAAATTTCTTAAAAAATATTTTAAGGCAAATCTGACAAAAAATTACTTTTTCATTTGACAAAACATGACAACCACCTAATTCTGAGCTTTTGTTGCAATTCTGTATGCTTCCTAAAGATAAAATCTATTCTTTATGAAATATGTATTACACATAAAATATATTTTTATTAAAACAGCCCTCTTCCTGAAAGACTGATTCTCATGCAGACAAGGAGAGTGCAGAAAGACAGTTTCTATACAAGATCTTTCCTCTCAGGAGCCAGACTCACTGAAGAGGTTTCAACAAGACTGTTTTTTACAATGGACAATCTTCTACATTAGCAGAACGCTCTCTCTCTCTCTTTATTTCTCTCCACCCTTTTTTTTAACCTAATTTCCTCACACTATCTCCCCAACAATTTAATGTGGATATCTGATTGACTGCTCCCATGATCTTGCCCATACCATTCTATTATTCTGTCATAATTCTTGTTATAAAAGCACAAGGAGTTAGAAAACCTCTGCAAAGACCACCTACTACAAAGTCCTCTTGAAAAATGCCTTTCATAAACAATATCTTTGTCTTTGCACCAGTTTCTCAAATAAACTGTCCTCTCACAAAGGTTTGGTTAAAAAAAAAAAAAATCCAGACAATTCTGAGCATTAAAAGCTTGCTAAAGAGAGGACACCTTCCATCTTTATCCTAAGAAAACCCACTTGAAAATAAATAATGAACCAATGAAATACGCCCCAGCATAAGGGAAAGCACAAGTCTATTTGGTTTTGGGTTTTTTTTAGTATTGTAAGCCTTCAGTTTTATGTTGTTTTGAAATGAGAGTTCTTATACAGTTTTCCTCATTCAACTTTCAATGGCAAACACAGAAGGGACCCAAAATAAAATGCCAAGAGCTACCATACCTGTTCTGTTAAGCAAACTACTTTCTACATTTTACTACACTCTGGAAGTACCACCAAAATCAGAAATACATGAACAACCAAAGTTCAGGATTGAAGACTATTAAATTGGCTGGTAATTTCAAAGGAAAACTACAAACATCTTGAAGGCATGGAACTCTGGAAGGCGAGTAACAGTATGCTGCCACCTTACAAATTCAGCCAGTGGGAAAAACTAGCAGTTGAAGTGTTTTAAAATAGAGTTTCTGACTTCTGAAACAAAATAGCAAGATGGTTCCAGTGACTCAAAGTTCAATTTAAATAAAGTTTTCAGTGATACTTTGTTACAGACACTGAACTTAAAAGATTCTCTTGGAGGAAGGCAGACTCAAAGTTAATGCAAGTTTCATGGTCATCTAGCAAAGGGAATCAAAGCTATCAAGAAGGGAGGGAAGAAAAACCCAATTTGTCATCATTGAGAAAGTCTAAGTTACAAGAAAGTGTTTAAACCTTCAGATATCAAATATTTATTTGTTCTTAATCATATATATGTGACAGAATACAATTAAAAAATGGTGAGGCAGGAACAGCAAAGCATCACCCATGTGCAAATCACAGTATGCTTCAGATGTTGTTTACTTAAAACAACAACCAAAAAACATAAGAAAACCAACCTGAAAACAACAAGTGAGTTACACTAACATCACAGCATTGAATGATTCCCAAATGAAAAGATTTATGACATGCCTTTTTAAACAAGCTATAAATACTCAGATCCTAGAATGTAGGTGATGGCCTTTTAACCTTAAACCACACAAACTTGTGCTTCTAGTACACAAATCTAATAATTTGTTTTCACTAGAAAACCCAGAGTCTCCTGAGTACAACACACTATGACAAAGTCAGTGAAGGGACACGACAAATGACCCCAAGAAGAACGACAAAGCAAAATGCTTCCTGGATGTTTGTACTCAAAACCATTACAAAATGATGAAAAACACTACTACAACCTTTTCTGTGCTTTATCTTCCCAACAATATAAATTCAGACAGACAATCTACATAAACCAAGAATTAAAAGCATCCAAAAAGCAGCACTGTGAAAATAACTGACATTTATTAACCCCTCTGGAGATCTTCAGTGCCCTAGAATTGCCACAGCCTTCAACACTGCATTAATAATATAAAGTCCATTCCTGCAAGCCTGCCAGAAAAGACTGGGAAGTGAATAAGCTAAACAATGCTGAAATTCCAAGTGATATTAAGAATCTATGCATGTTTATTTAAATAATAAAAGAAGACTTGTCAATTTAAACAAGAAGCGCTCACGAATCTTACATTTAGGGGGAAAGAAACTCTTCATAACACCACTAAGCTACTTATAATGAAAAGATGAACAAACATAAAAAAGTGGGTAATTTCACTGTCACACAGAAAAACAAAGCCTCATTTGTCTTGCCCTGTCATATCCGGCGTGTTGATTCAAGCCAATATTAACACTGACAAACATGTTAACCTACAACGTTACATGCCAAAAATCAGTTCCAATTTGGGAAGATGTGCAAGTTTTGTGACAGAGAGGGCAAACAACAACAAAGAAGACTTGCAGTATTAAATGACATAATATGATACTCTGTGCTTTTTCAAAAGGCTCCTGAATATTCCAATCAGCCACAAAGGGCACACTAGACATTTTAGTTTTAGGGTGGGCAAGGAATGAGCGCAGCAGTTTTGCTTTCACCGCAACAATCTTCGCAGATTCCCTTCAGTATCTCAGAGGTCTCGCTTGCCTTAACCCAGCAAGGTACATCTTCATGGCCATGTATCTTGACGGAGTGAAAGCAAAATAATCCCAGCACTCAGCGATGCCATTACCCTTTCTCAGTCACAAGGGATTAAAAGGCTCGGAGCCGGGGCAGATGCTGGGAGAGCCCTCGGCAGAGCGGCTCACCGCCCGCCGCAGCCTGGGCTGCAGCTGCGAGGGATTGACACCGCTGACGGTGGAACCCGGCTCGGGAGAAACTCCGGGCACAGTTCCGGCATCCGAAATAAATTAAAGTAAACAGTGTTGCTCTCCCTCATCCACCCTGTTAGCAGCCTCTCGGTTGAGCTGGAGACCACACACCCAGACCACACAGCACCAGCTGAACTCACTCGCACGCAACATCTAGAAGCTGTCACTCTGCTGGGTATGGGGAGGGGAGAGAGAGGGGGGCCGGAGTGCGAGTGTGTGTGTTTAGAGAAGCTGCTTGCTCTCTCCTCCTATCATTACAGCTGCTTATGTTTTGTGTGCTTGGGAAGGAGGGAAAGAAGGAGGCATAAGAAAAAAGACCTATAAAGCTCGCTAAGAAAACACACTGGCCTTGGCCTTTTGTAGTAATGATTTGCACTCCTCCTGTACTAGTTTAGTAGCTGATGAAGGGCTAACAAAGCATCCATTTAACATCAATTAACCTTCTATCTATCACACGTCAAAAAAAATTAGACTAGTATAAATCCATTTCCTTGTACATTTTAAATTACAGCATCCTGTCAATTACAATGTGAAAAATAGCCTATATATTGATCTATTTTTACATCAGGAGTTCTGAGATGTTATTTATTTGGAGAGGGGAGAGATATTCACCACAAAAATCAACCACACAGATGACATTATGACATCAAAATGCTGAATTTTCTCCAAAAACATTCCATTGTAAAATGAAGTTTTATTTGTTAGCATCATACACCATAAACAACCTGAAGGAAGTTAATGAGCCAACATATAACACTGAGTTTGTAACTCACCAGCAGCAAGAAGTAAAAATAGCAAAACACTAAAAATAGATTTAAACCAACAATAGTCTATAATACAGATGAACAGAGACTTTTAAAAGGAGGGGGAATTCTTTGTTTCTTTAAGCTCACAAATAATTTCATGTGCCAATTATGTCACCTGTTCAAACAGAGAAAGCGGAATAAAATGTTTGAGGACTCATAAAATCTATTTCACTGAGTTGACTTTAAAAAAAGATTTCCTTCCCTCTGCTCTGCTACCATGAACACACATACCTCCCCCATCAAGCTCACCAGCACACAGATTTAATTTCATACATACACATCTGGACAGCCCAGAACCACAGTCACATTTTCACCTCAGTTCAAAATCTTTTTACCTAAGTGACAATGACAATCTCCAAGTGCCACTACTAAACAAAACCATCAAAACTGCAATAATCCAAATGTCAGTAACAGCCCTATAAACTTGGATGAATATATCTGTGTTTATAAAAACCTTGAGAAAAAAATCCAAAAAATATTTCACCTTACCAAATACATTTTAAAAAATGTTAGCTTCAAAGTTCTGTAACTTCACACTGAAAATAATTTATTCCCCCAATTAATTAATTAGATCAATATGCTGGTTTATACCAGTTCTTGAATGAACGGTTTTGCTCATGTATTCAATGTAACAGCACCTATTCATTACCAAGACTCAAGTCAAACCAATTTAAGTGTTCTGAATGTCTATTTTGGTCATACTGGCTTGCCTAGAAAAGGTCAATAGCATAGAAGAAAATATAATTAAAGAAAGTTTGAACACAGATGTTTCTCCCCAAACTTTCCGCTACTTTCCATATAAATTACATTGCAACTCCCCAGAAACTAATTCATCTACTTGTTAAAAGCTTCCGTATTTAGTGTGTGACACATCACTATAATCTAGCAACATTGTAAAGTCCTAAACATCTATATATAAACATATATATAAAAAAGTCAGCTCAGCTTTATACAAAACCATATCACAGATGGCCATAAATCTCCCATTAATTTCTAAATTCTCACAAAGCACATCTTCCTACATCTGCTTCCACCTCCAACATTCCGCAATGTTTGCTTCATCCAGAAGTCATTATCCTACTCTCTCTTCCAGCTAAGCCATTCATCCCTCTTTTGTTCCAAAGTTATGATTAATTTTTTGTACATCATTTAATTATTAGGAAAATGGTAAAAAATCTTAATATCTCATTATCATTTAATCTTATGTTGTTCACAGGCAGAAATTAGAAAACAATACTTCAAGCATCAAAATCTTTCAAATATGTTTATGCTAATGCATTCAGAAAGATCCAGAAGTTCAGAAAAATAAACTAAATGAATCCCAAAGGGATGAATTTTTTTTCTAGAAAAAAGAAACAAGACACCACAGATTTTTTTTTCTAAGCCCTGTAACTATATACAATATTCTCTATAAAAACACTATATAACCACTGTAATTACACAGTTCACATGGTCGAAGCTTTAACTTGGATGCTTGTATGTAAGACTGCAACACTTACACTTACTGTGTGACTATTTTAACAGTTCCTTTTGTTTCAAAAATATTTAAAAGATGAGACATACACTTGTGTTACTGAGATTCTAGTATTTTTCATGTTCTCTCCCCGACACCTCTTTCTGGCCTTTGCTCAGGGATGTACTCAAGCCATATGCTAGAGTGTTTTTCTCAATTCACATGGTCCAACACACACTCAATACTTCCCTGACAGACTGTGTGCACAGGTATTTTTCTAACAAAAGCCTCTCTTTGCCTTATGAGTCTTCATTTCTACTTGTCTGCCTAAAATCCCATCTCCTGTATGGAGTGATCACACTTACAGAGTAGTGAGGTTGTCTTGTGAGAAACACAATCTCCCCTGCCTTCTCTTCTAAGGAAACATGCAAAGAACCCATCTGCAATACACATAGCTTCTGAATTTTTTGCCAAAAATCCAATGCTTAGTTTTCCAGCAAGAACCAAAGTATACCTGTTAAAACCGCTGTGAGATTTGAAATGTCACAAGACTCACAGAATTCCCAAACAGAAAACTGAAAGTAATTGCTTTTTTAATTGAGACATTTCATGAGTATCTAAAAAAAATAGTTTAGTTTATTCTCAATGCAAAAGTGGCTATTTAAAAAGGAACTTTTACTTAAAATAGTCTTAATCTTTAACTAATGCAGGCTTTTTGCTGAACCTCCAAACATAGGGGTACATGGCTTCTGGGTTATCAACAGTGTCAAAGGAAAAAAAAAATACAAGTCTAAATATATCTAAAAATCCTTGATTTATACTGTAATCTGATCCACAGACACTTTTACACTGCCAGAGACCCCACTGGTTTCTGCACAATATAGCTTAAGCATAGTCTTTGAGAATAAAACTGAAAATCTGGGAATCTGCAGTTCTGTTAAGGTCAAGGGAAAATCAGACCCCTTAAGGACCTGGTGTCTCAGAAACTTTGTTTTCCTTAAAAACAAAGCAAGGAAAATTAGAAAGGAAACATGGGCTTTCACACTCATCACCAGACGTAATCACAGTATTTTCTAATGAAAATGCTGAACATACTTTCTGCAGATTAGTAACGTCAGTAGTCAAGAAAAGGCTACACAGACCAAGTTTTTTTTGGAGGAAAAAATCACTAAATACTTCCAAAATAATATAAAAAGTACAATTACAAAGAATTTTTCCAGAGGAGTGGTGAACCTGGTGTTGTTTAATATAGTAAACACATATCTTACCTTTCCCTATGCAAAGCCTGTAACCCGGCAATCACGCAATAAATAATTATTTGCAAGCATTTCTGTCATTACTTGGTGTCTAGGGAAGTTGCTTCAGGGGGATTTGGAGTTGTTTTTTTTTTTTCTCCAGGGTATCAGAAAAATGATTTTTTTCTCCCTGCTGCTTTTCCCTTCTCTTTATAACTTCCAACACTGGGAGAATAACCCACATGCTTTTGAACAGAAATACTGATTGAAATTCCCTAAAATAATTTTCAGAGTAAAGCACGAAATTTTTTATCAGCCAGATTTTTGAACTCGCACTTTGCAAGCTTTAAACACAGACCTCTGCTTTCATGTTCAGCACAAAAGATGAAAAATAAATCTGACGTGACTGCGCTGTGCATGTGCTGTCTCATCATCCCTCATCCTCCAAACACCTTTACAAACAAGATTCCCTCCATTACCAAACACCATATTTCTCCCCTGGGAAAAGTAATTTGAAAGACAATGTTGCACAGCCCAGATTTACAGAATGTAGGTGGTCCAAGACAGAAGGTCAAAGTTAAACTGAAGAGCTAACATCTGACTTCTGCTAAAAGATACTAATTCAGCTGTTTTCGGATTTCGAACATTCAGCTGGCTTCAAGTACAGCAGTAGGTTCCGCTCTGTCTGAAAAACTCACATAGAAAGTAAATTCACTGAAACATCTACAGTTCTCTGAGTACTATTTTCCAGTCCCTGACAGTAAAATGAAGTACTTCTGACTTCTCTTGCAGAAGGTTTTCTTTGCCTGTTTGTATAAATAAATAGTGACCTATAGGCATTCAAAATACATGCAGGTAGTGTCTGTATGTGCTTCACAAGCTTTTTTCCTCATGTACAAAACTCTAACTGTATTATTTCATGGACATCTTCCATAGTTGTCAGAATCTATGTTTTAAGAACACCTTTTATATTCAGTCTTCTGTCACCATCCTATCAAGATAAATACTTTTTTCTTTTCATTCTTTTTTGGTTTTTTTTTCCTTTTAAGTGAAGTCAGAAAGCCAAAAAGTGCAGAATAAACAGAATTAAAATAACTCAAAACTGATGTTTCATTTCAAGTACAGTGATTAAGGCTTACTGAATTTACAGCTAAACATATCACTACATTGAAAGAAATTGATTAAATATGGTTCAATATAACATAAGAGAAAGTTTTGATTAATAAATGAGGTCAGTGGCCTCTGCCTTTCTAATCAACCTACTTATTTTGCTTTAGTCCAGCTTCTCTGGGAAGAGCAGTGTAATAAAGAATGGATTGCATCAGTGGATACAGTTTCATTCTAACAGGACCTCAGGAAAACAACCGGTGAATTACAGATTTTAATGTCTTTACTGTCCAGTTTTGCCCCAAATACTCTCAACAGCTAGCATAAAACCCTGGATCACTCTCACAAGAAATCCTGCAATTTTAGATTTCTTGTACTGTTCATGACTTAGAACTTTACTTTTTTAAAATTCATTTGGAATTCCATTGACCTAAACTGCTACTTAGCTCTAAAATATTAAGAAGCAATTAGAGCATTAAAAACATCCCCAAACCATCAAGTCTGTAAAAACATTTCCATTTATTGAATGAAGACCAGAAAAATACAACACAACTTTATACTTTTTTTTAAAAGCCAGCATAAGTTTGATGGATAGCAATCTTCTAATTAAATTGCTTCACCTCTGACACATTCTAAAATATGTTTTCCATAAAGAAAACCACCCTTACCATTACAACTTAAAATAATTTTCACTGAGATAAGTCCGACCAGTATAATGAAAATAACCGCATCTGTTTTAAATGATGTTGCAGACAACAGAAATTGCACCTAAATAAAAACACTTTGTCCAAGGAGTGGGCATAAACCACAAAAATTGTAAACTAAGCTATCCATAGGAAAGAAATCAGCAACAAGACATGCCTCTTGCTGCTTATTGCTGGGTGCAAGCTGGGATAAGATACAATAAAAACAGGGAAGTAAGAATTATAGAGCATTCCTTCTTCAGGTGAGCAAAATGTAAAGGAAGAAAAGGGACTTGTTTTTCTAAGCCACGAATTTGTTTATTTACAGTCCTTTAACTGTTCTGACAACTTCATCATAAGCAAAACCAAATCAGCAAAAACAAAACCAAAAAAGTTTACAGCAGTGAAACGCAGAGAAATCATTAACGGAGGAAGGAGACTGTTTACTTGTTGTAAGAATGATCAGAAAACCTGGAAAACTGAAGAGAGATTATGATTTTAACTACATTTTAAACAATGAATATTTGGAGTTTAGGTTTAATCTGATGTTCTGTCAGAGCTAGGATTGCTTAATATTATACTGGCTTTTGACTCAGAGCATTTGAGTCTATGGCTAGAAACTGTACCTGCAACAAGCAAGGAAATTGCAGGAGGAAGACTATTTAAAAAAAACAGTAAAACTGGACAGAATGGGAAACTCTTTTCTGGAAGTAAGATCATCCCAAATTTCAGACGTCGACGCCTTGCTAAGAGAACATTTTCAGGTTCTTAATTAGGATATTGATGAGGCAAGGAGGAAAGATGTTTGGTCACCCAGCTCATGGACACTTGTGGACTGCAAGGCAGTCCAAATGAGGCAGAAATGTAGCACTGGGTAGGAAGTTAAAAAAAATTCCCAAGTCTCAGAGAAGCGTAATATCTCCAGACAGACATGGATGAAAGCAACCATCTCTCAACCAACATGTTATTTCAATTCCTCCCACATTTCTTACCCTGTTATTTTCCTATTGCACTTGCCTATGTACTCAGTCATTTTGGGGAGCTGTATCTGAAACTTGATGGCACAACTAAATGCAAAGACAAAAAAGAAAAAAAACTAAAACAAAAAATAAAATCAGTCCTGCAAATAACCACCTTTTCAGCAAGTCCTACAAGTAACCAGCTTGGACTCACCGCTCTACCCTGCTTATTTCCTCTATCCCCCACCCAGCACACCCACATTTCACTGAGCCGAACGACCCCATCATTTCACAGGGTCGGACTGGATGATGTCGGAAGTTTTTTCCAACCTCACTGACTCTGGCACCTCGCACAGCTCCGGCCCTGCCCGCGCAGCCCGGCGGGCACCGGCGCTCCCCGGGCCGCTGGCAGACACGGGACACACAGGCTAAGGCCACGGAGCCGCTGCTGCTGCCGGGCTCGCAGGGACGGCGCCACCAGCGCCGGGCCCGACCTCGCCCGAGCAGGGAGCGGCCCCCAGCGGGACACCGAGAGCCCCGGGGAGCCGCAGGCGGCAGGAACCCCCCGCCCTGCCGGCAGCGCCCTGCCGGGGGGCTGGAAGGAGGAAGAGCCGCTGCAGCCGGGAAGTCACCGGGGGGCAGACGGCCGCAGCCCAGCGACGCCCCCTGCGCCCCGAGAGCCACCGCCGACAGCTCGGTCCCCACGGAGCCGGGGCGGGGACGCTCGACCCCGCCCGGGGAGCGGAAGGCGGGGGGAGGCCGAAGGGAGGGGGATGGCCTCCGCCCCGGGGAGGCGGGAGGGGGGGGGAAAGGGAAGGGGCCGGAGCTGCCCCGCGGCGCCCGAGGGGGGCCGGGGCGGGGGCCGGGGCCGGTCACTCACCGCCCGCCGCCGCTCGCATCCGGCACCTGCGGCCGCCCCGCTCCCGGCAGCGCCCCGCGCCCGCCGCCGCCGCCAGGCGCCGCCAGCCGCCGCCCGAGCACATCGAGCGAGCGCCGAGCCACCGAGGCGGGTGGGGGGGGCAGCCAAGCTCCGAGCCGCGCCCCTCCGGGAGCCACGCCCCTCACGGAGACCCCGCCCCTCACGGAAACCCCGCCCCTTTCCCACCTCCCTCCCTCCCAACGCCGAGCGGCGTCTCTGAAGGCCTCCGGAGGGAGTGCGGGTTGGTTCTGCCATGGGTGAGGAGCAAAAGAAAAAATACAAACTTAATTATGACGGTCTTGAGTACGACAAGGACAACAATGACAGGACCCGAGGGAGCGGCCTGAAGTTGTGCCAGGGCGGGTTTAGGTTGGGTATCTGGGAAAGGTTCTTCATCCAGAGAGTGTTTGGGCGCTGGAACAGGATCCCCAGGGCAGTGATCACAGCACCAAGCCTGGCAGAGCTCAAGAAGTGCTTGTACAATGCTCTCAGATGCATGGTGTGACTCTGGGGACGGTGCTGTGCAGGGCCAGGAGTTGGTACTCGTGATCCTTGTGGGTCCTCTCCAGCTCAGCACATTTTGTTGTTCTGTGCACAACAGAAACAAATGATTACTAAACTGCTCCCAAGCAGATAATTAATGCTCCCAGCATTATCATCACTGTCCCTACAGGCAGAAACTCACCCAGCAGTAGTGCTGGGACTCCAGCCTGAGGTGCAAGGGAGGCTGCCCAGGGAGGTCATGGAGTGTCCCTCTCTGGAGACATTCCGAACCCACCTGGACGCGTTCCTGTGTCACCTGTTCCGGGTGACCCTGCCTTGGCAGGAGGGCTGAACTGGATGCTCCAGAGGTCCCTTCCAACCCCAACCATTCAGTGACTCTGTGAGGGGAAGTGCAGAAGGATGGATGGGGGGCAAAATCCCAGGCACAGATACTCAGGCAGTGCTGTCAGCCCCAGGAAATAGAAATCTGTCCTCCTTTCGTGATAAACCAGTAAAAATGTTTCTTTTCAAACCCATTGTCTGCCTGGGGGGATTCTAAACACAAGGTCTTTACCTTATGGAAAGAATCAGGAGATATCCTTTTTCATTTTTTGCTGGTACTGTTCGATGTATAACTTTGGTTGCAAAAACCAAATTCAGACAAAAATCTTACTGGGAAGGAGAGGAAAAGCAATGAGACAAAAAAAAAAAAAAAACCCCAAACCAAACCAAAACAAACAAACAAAACAGAAAAGAGGAATCTATACCTCAGTTATGCTAACCCAGCCCAAAGCAGGACATTAATGGGAAAGCAAATTACTTTGGATAAAACCTTAAAGCACCATAAAAAGCATTATGGCCAAACCCCAACTTTCCTAACTTTTTTTTTTCACAGGTTAAAGCTGCTCAGGTTAAATTAGTAGACTGGAATATGTCATACCATGAATAAGCAATACTCTTCTGACTCTTTCCTCTTCTCTGTAAAACACTACTCAGTATCTTTTAGGGAAAAACAAAGGCAGATGATACCTATCTTTTCTGTAGTTGTTTCCATAGTTGTAACTAGTAACTGCAGTTTTCTGCTGAGAACCAATGCAGAAAATGAGCTCCTTTGTTCTCCAAGAAAAGTAAAGTTGGCATCAGATTTTAAAAAAAGTGCAACCATTTGCCCCCCATTTCAAAATTATATTTTTCCTCCATGACAGCTTGTTTGAATTCTCTCATTGAATGCTTGTCATCAGCTGTGCCAAAGCAAACTGCTCCTTGAGAGGTTGGTGGGATCAGAAGGCCCCACCCAGCGTACCTGGGTCCCAGCCCAGCGCCCTCTGAGAGGGGACACCTCTGCCCAAAAACCCCACTGACTTTTCTGGGACTTCATAAAGGGAACTGTGTACCCAGAAGGTTTTGTAATAAACAACCATGAGTTTAGGTTTAGCTCAAGTGATAAATTTCAGTGCCAAACTGCAGTTGGGTTGCAGCTTTGATTGAATATTCACCTCTGTTGTAAAGGACCCTAAATAGGTGAATCATTAAGAAGAGGGAACCTGAACTTGAAAAGAGTCAGCCTCCCCAGTGTTAAACCCCTAAGTGAGGACAAGCTGACAGACCTTTTGCTTGTGAAAATGTCACCTAGCCTTTAGGGATTTTAAGCTGCTGTTTCTAAAGGGCAGCTCAGAAGTATTTTTATGCAGATTGTGGTCCTTGGGAATTTGTCAGAAAAGCACAATCAGGCTAAACTCTGCAAGAACAGAAACCTTATAAAAGGCATGAGTATTTCACTGGCATCCACACAGGCAAATCCTCCTATTTCCACAAGCAGCATCCAGGAATCTTATGATCTATAGGCCCTGGATAACACTGCCAATGCAGAACTTCCTGTGTGGTGCACTTTGTTCAATCTGCTGTGGGTGGTTTCCCCAGCTGATATTCAGTGACCATCACCTACCCCTTCAGTGACTCCAGAACAAAGCTGACAGTGACTGACTGCAGATGTGACCCTCTGGAGAGAAGAAACACCACCCTGCATATCTCTTTGGAACAAAAGGAAAAAAACTAGTGTGGTTAATATATATATATATATCTGTCATATATATATAACTTATGATGTATATACCATAATATATAGTATATATTTGCTGTCATATATAATGCTGCTAATATAAATATATTACTCTTTAGAACTCCAGATGCTGTTAAAGAGATTAATCTATGCAGTTAAAACTGAGGAAAGAAGTGACAATTTGTAATGTAATGACCTGGTAAATAGTAAGTGTTATACCTCATAGAGGTCACAGGAGTAATTGCTCATTCATGCCTTTTTCTAATCCATTTATGCAGATTTGACAGTGATCTGTAAACATTACATCTCTCTACAAAGTTGGGTAAACAGATTTGAAAGCCAGAGAGATTATTATGATCATCTTGTCTAACCTGAATATTGAAAGCTGTAGAATTTCCTCCAGCCATTCCCACACCAAGGTCTTTTTATAGTTGTTTTTAAAAAACACATTTTCATTTTATTTCAAAGAATAAAATTTGTTATTTATTTATTTTGGAGAAATGGCAAATCAATCATTCTGCTTTTGAAGATTTCTCAGTGGTTATGCTAACATGTACCACACTACCTTAATGTGCAAAAAGACCCTGATAGAAATATAAATGTTGTTTGAAAAGGTAAATTCATCTAGCTGCAGCATCTGTCCATTGCAAGCCTGCTTCTTGTTAACAGAAATATCTTCCTTTTGAAGATGTTTGTGAAATGCGGCAGATTTACTCCTTCACTTTCTCTTGACAAATTGTATGGATTAGCTTTGATTCTGCACTGTATAAGTGCCTTTCCAGAACTGTTCTCTGAATGCCTTCAAGCTTAGAGATATTCCCTAAATTTTTTTTGACATGTGGACTTCCAAACCAGACCTTCTCCTGCTCCTGTTTAAATTTATGAGGTGAGTATTATAACCAGGGAAATCTGAGGAACAGAGAAATGCTAAGAAGCCTAAGGGGTAAAGTGATCTTAAGAAATCACCCTTTCCAGTTATTTTCCATGCCCCACAACAGGATCAACTACTCTTTTGTTGTAACATAACTGTTTTTTCAATCTTGTTCTTAAAGGCTTGCCAGTATGGTGCTTTTGCCATCTCCTCAGGCAATTTTTCCTAGGGTTTCTCTACCCTTATCACTAGAGGTCTTTTTTTCCAATGTATGCTCTAAATATGTCCCCTACTGCAATTTCAGTCCATTAGTGAAAGGTCTGTCTTTGCTGGTCCTGAGAACAGACTCTTTGCTTCCTCCCTGTACAGTCTTTTCCACATTTAAAGGCCCTGTTATCTTCTTTGCCTCATTATTCCAAACAGTCCCGCTAATATCCTGATATTTAATGTTGTCTGGACTGGTAATCAAGCTGTAACTCCCCTGCACTTGTCTGCAGACACCCAATGTCATTCTGGAAACACAATTCCCCAAGCCAAACATGATTCAGGTGAAAAACTTAAAAAACAACAACAACAACAACAACAAAACACTAAAATTTAAGCTGCACCATGGGGTAGCAGAGCAAAATAATTGCTTTGCCTATTTTGCAGGCTGTTTTCCTGTGTCCATCCCATTTGTATGGCATTTTGCTTTTTGCAACAGCACAACAGTGGTGACTCGTGCTCAGCCTGTGATTCACTCTACATTTTTTCCAGGCAACTGTAATCCTGTTTACTTTTCCCCATCCTGTATCTGGGGAACTGATGATGCTATGTCTATTGCACCTATTGAATACCATCTTTTGTGCTTTTCTTAATAAAATCCCTCATAACCAGTTTGACAAATTCCCTCTGAGTACTAATCCTGCTCTCTAACCATCTTTTATCTGCTTTCTTCTTCATGTCCTCTTCAAATATATCAAGCTTAGTCTCTACTCTGTTCTTTGGGTGTTTTATAAGGAGTATCAGATATAGGGTAGACCCTTGAGAAACCTCTTTCTATATATCTCTCCTTTTGATTACAGCCCCATTTTGCTAACTCTTCCTCAGAAATGGTCCTGACTATTCTGACACCATGGGGTTTTCAATTTGGACCATATTGTCTTTGCTTATGCACAAAAAACATTGATTTAAGCCTTACTAAAATGAAGATATATGACTTTTTAATACTTTCTTCTTTGTATAGCACCTATTATCTTACTTTAAAAGGAGGTCTTATTGGTTTAGTAGGATTTGTTCTTGACAAATCCATAGTCATCATTATTTGTCTGTCTTGAAATGCATACAGATAATTCAAATGCTTCATAATTGCCACAAACTGAACCTATCTGATTTATAACTCACCAGCTCCTCCTGTTTTCCTGTGTGTACATAACCAAAAGCCTATTTGAAATTAAGAGGGCTGCTTCCATGACCATGTTGTGTCTTCTGAGCTGGAGATCAGTAACCCACCAAAGCCATGGCAGTAGAACCAGGAGCAGAGCCAAGAACCGCAACTCATCCTTGACTGCTCTAACATATCTATAGTCATTGCACAGCCTTTCTTCACCTCGTTGCCTTTATTTCCTTGAACCATCAATGTAACATCCCTGTGGATGTTGGTTTCTAGAAGTTCCCATAGATTTTATAAAAAATTCGTGTAGGTATTTCAATTTCCAAGCAGATTTCTGCTCCCAAGACCGCTGCTTTCTGCTTCCTCCTAAACTGAAAATCACCTGGGTCTGTGTTGTCAAACCAGCATCCAGGAACTGATTTACTTAAATCTTACGGCTCTATTCCTTTTTTTTATACATAGGTTCAGAAATAAATTCTTTGACCATGGCAGCATTTGGCTATAATCCATGAACTTAAGCCAGAAACTTTCATTATGAAGTTAAATATATTTATCTTTGTTGAAAGGCGAGAGAGAAAGAAACAACTTACTGATCAGTGTTTTCTCCCAGATGATTTCTGGTATGCTTCAAGAGAAACAACATATAAATTAATGCGCACACTATTTTGAGTTTTTTTCCAGAACATGCACAATCACTTTTTCCACATCAAACAAAAAAATATAGTCTTTGCACTTTCAACCATTTCCAACGGTACACAAAATTCTCTCACTCTTTTACTTTCTTGGCTAACACCACCCTAATTCTTCCCTTTCAAGATTTATCCAAGGAATCTGTGCACTACTGACCCAGAGGCATTGTTTCTCTAAACAGCACCAATGAAACAAATTACTAAATTACTTTGTGCAGCTAAAAATACTGGATGCTGGATACCACAGCTCTGTCAAGGGTGTCACTAGTAAGTTGCATCAGTTTAAATACTTCTTGGGACAAGCCTTTATGTACTGTGGTTACTGTAAAAAAAATGGATGGGGAGAAGTTGAAATTGAAACAAACTTGAAATTTTGCCCCTTTTCTTTCTCAAAGGGAAAAAAAAAATCCACTTCAAAGGCTGTTTGGCAGGTTTTGTCTTCAAATTCCAGGTGGGATCCTGTTTCTCTTTTCCACAAGAACAAACTCTGGCACAAATTCTTTAATTTCTATACTTTGGGAATAAGCAGGGAAAAGCTATTCATCAGATATTTTTTCAGACTTCTGAAATGATGTTGAGTGAGCACAGAGATCAGATCTCAGTTGTGAACTGAACTGTACTCATGGGACCATTCCTTGCTGCCTGAGCACCCCAGCTCCACTCCACTGGAAGGGAGCACATCTCTGCTCCAGTAGCAGCTAACACTTCCTAATGTGTCCTAGTGAAAATCAACTTGAGTAACAAAAAACTATTATTCAATTATCAGTTTGACTCGTTTTGATGGAACCAAGTTGTTTCCCTTATTTGCCCCATTCAGTGTCTCTGCAAAACTGTATTTTTTTTAAAGGAAATTATACGGGAATTCTTGTGTTTAATATTACAAATAAAGGTTCCATTTATTGCTAAATACCTTCTTGTTTACTTTTTTTTCTTTTCTTCATTATTCTCCTTATCTCTCTCTCTCTTCTTTCCTCTTTTGTTTCTCCTAACCAACTGGTCTCTAAGTCTCTTAGGGTGAAAAAGAAAAGAAAATTATGAAATAGGGTTCAGAAAAAGGTGATGAGAATGGTAAAAAATATATAGATAAACTATGCAACTGGGCCAAGTGTAATTAATTTTTCAAAACTTACCTTTTTAGGTAATTTAGATTCAGATTAGTATCACAACTATGCTGTTAGCAACAGGTTGCATTTTACATCATTTAGATATATTATTAAGTTCCTTTCAGAGAGAAAAAATATTTTAGTATCTCAGACAAGCAATTAACATTAAAATGTGAATCTTGGTCTGTGCCTTAAATGTATGATCAAAGCTATAGATCATCTTAAACATGTTGAAAACATGACAGTATTTAATTTTAATGAACTACAGTTCTAGTCTTTAGTGTTTCTTAGTGACATTTATTCTTAGACACAGAAGTCTAAGGGGTGTTTGGCCTTGACTTCAGATCTTCAGCAATTTCCACAGAAATTTCTGAGAAGAATGTTAGCCAATGTTTTAAAACACAGAGGCCTAAATTTAGACTCTTAAATCTGTATTTAGCCTTGCAATGTGCTGAGCTCTTGGGCTGTGATCCAAGAAAGCACTTATGAGTTCCCATTAACTTGAAAACGCTTTCAGGTCTATTATTCACTTTACCAAAAGAACTGAACTCAAAATTATGCATGCGCATTAAGTACCCCATTGGACTTGCGTTATACAGTCCCCAGATAAGGTCAGCTCATACCTGAGACCCTGACTCACTTTATTCTTTGAGACACACATTTCAAAATGTGGTCAATATTTAAATACATTTTTAATTAATATTCTGTCCTGTTTCTATGTTGCTATTATATAATAATAACAACGATAATAATGATAATAATAATAGTAATAGTGTTTTGCATGCCCAAATCCTGCATGTGGGAAATAATCATCCACTTCTGAAAGCTGGATCAAAGTTGCATGGCACTGGTTAAGAGTTAGTTTTCCGTGTCTGGGAGGGACAGGATGATGAATAGGAAACACTATAGCAAAGGCATTCAGAAGAATTGTGACACTAAAGACAAGGAAATACTGGTATAGATTGTTTAGGGAATCCATGGAACCTTGTTCATTGGAAGCCTTTAAGAAGTGGCTAAAGCACCTCCAGGAACAATTCTATTCCTGGAGCTATAGTCTTTCCTTAAGAGGCAGGATGTGCTAGACACATTCATAAGGTGCCTTTTAGCTCTGTGAACCTTTTAAGTTTTGACATCAGGCTTGTGTTTGCTCTTGCTATGCACTGGCTGGCTTTCTATGCTGGTATCATTACATTTGCCCACTTAGGACTTGTGTCATGATTCACTTGTGAGCAAGCAGCAGGAGTAAACAATTTTTTTTTGATTGTGTAAGTATTTCTAGCCACAGAAAAAAAGGAGGGCATGTGAAAACTGGCTAGAGAAGTTTCCATTCCATTTGTCCATTTACCAAAGCTATCAGCTGCAGTGAAAAACAACATCAGTTGTGATCTGACAGAAATCCTGGTGTTTTATCTAAAGGCATATGCAGAAAAAAATTACGTAATCAGAATTAGAGGAGTTAGAAGTGGTCATTTGTGAATGTGACTTTCGCTGGTTATTGTGCAGAGCTGTAATAGATACAATCCCTATGTGCAGAAAACCCACTGCTAAAAGTGCCCCATATGCCCACCACAAGATCCCTCCTGCTCTGTGCTGTGTCTCAGTTGTGCCAAATGCCAAGCTGATGGTGTGACTGTATCCTCAACATGGTAGAGAAACCTTCATGGAGGAGACATAGAGCTAAAGGGGCACTGTCTTCCATTTCAACCCATTTTTCCTAATTGATTACTGCTCTCATTTACAAGGCAAAATTAATCAGCCATAAATAAAAAATTGAAGTCCTCAATTACTTACTTGTGTTGCCCTTCATAGAATCATGGAATGATTAGGGTTGGAAGGGACCTCAAATATCTCCTAGGTTCAACTCTCCTGCCAAGGCCAGGGACATCTTCCACTAGACCAGGTTTCACAGAGCCCTATCCAGTCTGGCCTTGAACACTTCCAGGGATGGGACATCCACAGCTTCCGTGGGCAACATGTTCCAGTGCCTCACTGCTCCCACTGTAAAGAATTTTTTCCTAATATCTAATCTAAAGCTTTTAATTTGAACCCATTCCCTGTTGTCCTGTCACTACATGCTCTTGAAAAGAGCGTTGCCACATCTTTCCTGTAAGTTTCCTTTCAGGTACTGAAAGGCTGCAATTAGATCACCCTGGAGTTTTCTTTTTTCAGGTAGAGCAATCCCAGTTCTCTCAACCATTCACCTCAGGGAATTTGTAATATCCAGCTGAAGCAAAACTCACTGGTAATTGTAACGAGGCACAATATATGCATGCAAGATACACTTTGATCGATTGCTACACAACCCCTAGCTTGGGGCACTTTTTAACTGCCAAAATCAACTTTCTCACTGGGAAATGTATCATGGGGGAGTTTGAAAATAGGATTCAGAACCAGCTGGAAAGGCCCAGTTAAAATCTGAACTTCCCCAGTGGGGAGATCTTGACTTTTCAAAGGAGAAAATGATAATCTGGAGGAATGCTTGGGCTGACATTTTGATTTGAGATTGCTTCTGTTAAAAAACCAACCCCCCCCCCAAACCCCCAACAACCACAAAAAAGAACAAACAACAAAACCCCAAAATAAAACTGCACAACAAAACACCACAACAAACCAACCAAACAAAAAAATCCCACCCTGCTTATTTTGTTACTTCACTAAATTGCAAGAAATGTTTGGTGCTTGACTAAAAGGTCTACAAATGTCAGAGTTATAGATAAAATACCAAAATAGTGTCCTGAAAACTTGGAGATAGGAGAGACATTTCGTCTTTTCAAATTTCTTTTCCTTTCAGCATCCAATTTTATCTCCATTCTGGAACATTTATAAATTTAAATAGTTGGATAATCCTAAAGATGTGTGCCTGTAGGTAAAAAACTCCAATTCACTCTTTCTCCAAATAATTTCCAAAAGACAGATCAGCAGCTTAATTGTATATTTATTGTTAAACATTTCCTTATGCCTGAATTCTGGGAACAAAACATAATTCCCAAAAGACTTCAATAGTTGCACTTGGCATATCAGGATAAAAACAAACAGGATCATGCCCACCTTTAATTTTTGCACACCCAATAAAAAATCACCATCAAACAAAAAAAATTAGGCATGAAGAGAAAAGAATTCTTTAGATTTGAAATATTGTCAAGGGATCAGTGAATTTTTTTGATGAAAACTTGAAATTTGCAACAGGTACTCATGCCCAAGCATGTTCATTTCCAAGCAGGGAGGTAACAATAACCCTGTCTGCTGTGGAATTACATTCCTGCAGAAATCCAGGGGGGCAAAGCACAATGCTAGCGCCAATGGCACATCCAGACATAGTTGGAATTTTCCTAGAGAGTGCAGGGGGGCTGTTTCTCTTTCTCTCCACACACATTATGTGTGTAGCTATTGAACTCTGCAAGACTTGCAAAGAACACACTTTATATTATCTTTTCATTTCCATGGCATCTGTACATTTAAAGTTTCATGCCTCATTGTGTCTGCATGTGATCATCTTGTACATGTATTTAAATTGCTTCTCTTGCCTCTGATCTTCAGAGACAAAAGCAACATTGAACTCTTTTTCCATTATATATTTTTACAAAAGAACTACTGTAAAAATTAATCAAAGATATTCTGCTTTTTATTGTTATTTTTTTAATTTTGGGGGTTACTTTTCCTCATATTGCAGTGGTTTTGAAATTGAAACGTTGCACTGCTGAGAAAGTGCCATGAAAATATAACCCACTACATTCCAGGAAAATAAATAAGCAAGGCCACCCAAATTTTCAATTAGTGCTGGTGCAGTATGCAGGAAATGGCTGGAGAACCGTCAAAGGCAGCCTTAGGCTGGGTCGTGGATACGGAACAGTGACAGGAAGGTTTGAAGCAGGAACACAGGCTCAGTGTGAAGATGGCTCTTCTCCAAGGAAAACTGCATACTAATAGGTTAATACTGATTTCCTGAAACATACAGCCTGGGTATTACATGCTGGAATTTACATTCTGACAAAGGCAATTGCTGAGCCTCAAGACTTTGCTTTTTTGGTGATGAAATAACACTAGAAAGTTCAAACTGCATTATATATTTTATGTTTTAAGCTTATTAAACATTCAAAGTACAAACTGTGCACATATTTTTAAGCCACCTGAAATAGCAACAGCCTCACTAGTTTGGGAAGCTAGTATGAGAAACATTACATTTCAACAGGTCAAGATTGTTTGGAGTAATCCCAGCAAAAGATACCGACCAAGATGGAGTGATGCCACTTTTAGAATAAACCTGCCTGGAATTGAGAATTACTGCCCAGTCAAGCAGACACACACAGTATCAGGAACCAAACACTTTTCCTTTAGCACAGCCTTTGCAGACAAAATGGTATTTGGAAATTATCTGAAGGCTGAGTCGGACAACGCCCTTCAGAAAACAAAGAACTGAAAATCCCAAATGAAGACGCTACCTCTCTTTCTGCAAGTCAGAGGAAGGGCTCCCAGTGATGACAGAAGATGCTGTGCCAGGCCTTCATCCTGAAAGTAAGTGCCTAAAACAAGAGCAAAATTAATAAAGCAGAGAAACTGTCCCGTTCTCGGCTGTTTTTGATGGCCTGGAAAGGCTCAGGATGGCCTTGGGACAGCCCGTGCTCCAAAGAACGAAAAGAGTCTTCAGGTTTTTTCTCGGTCTTCAGTGTTTATTAGTTTTTATCTACAAGATTTTCTCTCGGCCCGACAGAGGTCTGCACAGCACGTCGGCCATGAGCACACTGAGAGCCCTCGGGGCGGTCACTTATCTTTATACCCAAAACTACGTATAAGATATTTACCTATTTTCCCCAATACCTTTCACCCTTATTGACAAGTGCACTTTTAGTAAGAACCAATCCCAAAGTGCCACCATCACCACAGAAGATGGAGGCCAAGAAGAAGAAGAAGAAGGACAGGACACGCCCTAATTCCTCCATCTTGTTTCTCTAGACCCTCCTGTACTGAAATTCTAAAACCTGTGTTTCACACTATAACTAACCTATCCCTTCACCATTTACCCCAGTGAAAACCTCCCATCCTCATACAGGTGTCGTCTCCCGTGTAGGATCAAAGTCCAGCCACCAGACACTTCTGGCAACATTCCAGGACCTCCGAGCCCCCCAAGGGTGGTCTCGGTGACTCTGCACATCAGGACTGCTGTGCTGAGATCCCACAAGAAACTTAATGAGAAAGACCAGTCCAGCTAAAGAATCCAGCCAAGCTTTCCCTACAAGTGTCCTCCTATGTCACTCTATCCAACTGATGTTGCGAATGTCAGCTGAGGGTGGCACTGCAGCATCACAGGAGTCCCTCATCCCCTCAGCCAGACCCATGTTCTACCTCTGCTGGCTTTATAGAGGGTGGCTGGCACAGGAGCACAAAAAACACCAGTGGAAGTGAGGAAGAGAGTGGGTTCTTCACTGGCATCTGTGGGGCCAAGATTTTTCTGTTTATCCATCTTAATATCAGCAGGTGTGTTTCTACCATTACACTTGTGCAGGCATGATCCCATGTCACAGCAAGCAGCCAGCGGTGCCCAGATGTGCTGCTCTGCACCCACTTAAATCACAGGCTGTGCCTCTAGTGCTGGATCATGTTTATTTATGAGGTGCACACCGGTTTCATTGTCGTTCACTGCTCAGAGAACTGGAAGCCCATGCTGCAAGTCTTTTTAACAGTTTTAATTGCACTAAAGTCATTGGGAAATCTGCCCAGATAGAGCCTGGAAAAACTGGGCCACTGAAAGAGACCCATTATAATTATTTGCAGTAGGAGGCAGAAACAATCCCTTTCCAGTTCCTGCCTCTTCCTAGGAAATGTTCTGTGGGATTGAATTTGCTGAAAACTGCTTGGGATCCATTGAGTGATGCACTTTCCACTTCTTCTCAGGGAAGCTGTTTTCAATAAGCTGGATAAAAATTTTAATCATCACATAGGATTTTAAGTTCTGAGTACCATCCCTACCCTGGAACCTTTTTAGTTTAAAGTCAGTAATTGTGTCAGTTGCCTGTGAAAGAGAAATTAATGGAGCAAGGGAGGAAGTGGAGGGAATTTTGGGAGTTTGCATTTGTGTTCACACATAATGATACATTGTTTGGTCATATGTGATAATTATTTAATCAAATGGAATTTGCCCTGTGGTGCTTTACATGACACTGCTGCCAATCACTCCAAAGCAAATAAATCTTTCAGGTGTTGAAGGGAGCGTTTCCTCGCCTGTCTTCTGGAGACCTGCATGCTGTGAATGCCAAACGGCATATCTAACACTGCTGAAGTGATCTGTGGGCAGCCATGTGGAATGGACATCAATTCAGGGCAGAATTTATGCATTTGGGGAGTCTAGACAACTTTCACAGAAACTTGGATTTCTGTGTAAGGCTGGATATATTCTCAATAGTTGTCCTGAACAGGATGCTCTGCTGAACAGAGGACACAGATTTTATGAAAAGGTACTTCTTCCCTATAGGAGAAAGCGCCTCATTTTTTTTTTTTTCCACATGAACACTCAATCCACGATAAATGTTTATAAAGTTCCCCTTCACCAAGTTTCTTAACTGCTGAAGAATAAATATTTAAAGAATCACAAATGCTATAATCAAAACCACATAAGATGCTACAAGAGTGTTCCCTTTTGTACGAAAAAACAAAGGAGCTCAAGCTTGCAGAAAACTCCATTGCCTGATTTGAAAACTGATACACTGTACAATACAGCATGTATTATCTTTGTGCAGTATTTTTATAACAATACCTTAAATGCCATTGCCTTAATTCTTACCATATTACTATAACAAATCTATGGAAGCTCTGCAGAAGACCAATGGAGAGTAGGCTTGGGGGTTACATCTACAGGGGCTTTAGCCTCTATTTGGTGAAGTCCTGGGGATGAGACCCGTGTTTGAGATTAAAGATATGCCTAAGTGCTTTGCTGGATGGGAACTCACAAGACTGAGCCCTTTGCTGTCACTCAGGACAGAGACTTTCAACACTGAACAAATTCCTTATGTGGAACAAGTTATTATTAATAAAAAGAAGTTTTTAAAAATCCCCCAAAAAAGCACAAAAACCCAAAAAATACATTTCCTAATTGTAATAGGTAAGTAACACCTGTAACCCTGTAATAGGTAAGTAACCCTGAGAAGAAGGGGAGCACCTGATGGAATCTACCAGCTGATTTCAGAAATATAATTATATGCATAAAGTCGAACAAGACTTATAGTGAAGTCATTTGGGTAAAAAACCTGGTTCCACGGAACAAAATGGGATAAATTTCCATTTTTGACATGGGCCCAGCATTTTGTGCATCCCTTTTACGTGACACTGGCTGATTTGGAGCCATCTTCTGACTCTGAATTTGGCTCTAATATTAAATTAAATGGCAATTTCCTATGACCAGTGACCAAATTATCCAATAAGGTCTGCTTAATACAATCAAAATAAAAAAGGTGGAAGTCATGTTATTTTAATGTAACTGATTTGTTTCGTGAATTTTAAGCAAATGGGACAGAAGGATCAAGTCAGTGATCCAAAAATTTACACCAGTTTAGAGGTATTTTGAACAAAACTGCACACCTTTGCCCAGGTAGAACTTTCTTAATTCTAAGTCTTTGTCCCTTCTTTCCAGTCCTACAAGTATTCGGGGGAAAAGAAAAAGAGGGAAGAAAAGCCCTTCTATTTAGGAAGGCAGGAAAATTGAAAGGAAGTATAACCACAATACCTCTGGACTCCTGGATATCAAAGGTACTTTCCTGCTTTCCTGTCCTACAATTGCTCTGTGGAAAAAAAAAAAATCAAAAAAGGTTAGATAATAAAAGGTGAGGGGAATGACATGGAGACATTCCTGTGCTCTGGCAGTCACCTGGCTTCCCACACACTCCTGCAGCAGTAATGCAGAATGCAGCAGATGCACAACCAGCGCCTGAGCATCTCAGCTGCAGATTTTGGGCCACAGCCCCCATGCATACACCTGCACTGAAATCCTAGCCCACTGCCAGGCTGCTTGCAAACCAGCACTGACTTCAGCAGAAGCAGAGAATGATCAGAAGCAGTTTTCACCTTGTGTGTTCTGTATGCTTGTAATTAACTGTACATTAACATGGAACATTTCTATACAAGTTCTCTTTTCATCAGCAAGAGGTATACCCATGTATTTGAGCCTGGGGAGAAAGAGAAACCTGTTGGTGAGGTCAATGTTTTATTATTTTTGCTTTCCTTTCAGCCTCCAGGTGTAAATGCTAAATTGAGAAAATGAAAATTTGAGAGTGGGGTCTGAGTTTCCATTTATGGTATACCTAATTTTCACAGTAGCCATCAAAAATGAAATAATTTAACTATATTTTTCCACAGTAAATAGCTGTGGACTAATTTCAAATCCAGTACAGGAGCTGAAGAATTAATAGGAGAAATGGGGGAAAAGCTAACAGACACATGCAGTTCTTGTTTGTGAAGCCATTAATGAAAGCAGAGCCCCTTAGCTGAATTACCTACTTTGTTGCTCTCTGATATATCACTATGCCTTTCTCCTCTCTCAAGATGAATCACCATAGGAAAAGACCTCTACAAAAAACTAGCTCAAAACTAAGTGTGCTAAAAGCCAGAGGAGGAATTAGACAAGCTTTCTTCTGCAAATTATAAGAACTTCTCATGCACATAACCATTGTTTATTTTATTTGCGTTCTGTTTAAGCTTTCTCTTTTCAAAAACCACCAGAGGGAGCCCAAAACCTCTCATAAATATGAGTAAAGGCCTGTTGGAGTCAGCAATGAAAAAAATGGAGTAAAAATTAAGCTGTCTTTGGGTTTCAAAGGAATACACTTATTGCTCATTTACCAAGATCCACATAGATGCAAAAGATGAATCACATAAAACTATATTAGAAGAGTATTTTAAATTTAGTCCTGACAATTAAGAATACAACCCAAAATAGTCTGAGCATGCCAAAAGACACACATTAGAGCAGAAGATGAAAATATTTAGGCAGTCATATACCATACAATACATAATCATTTAGGAATATACTTTTGAGATCCACTGCTGCATCTGTTTAACACTATCAGGTGCAAAAACAGTACGTGAAGTTATTTCTGAGATGGCCTCAGGGCTGCTTCTCATGACTGCCACTGTTTATTCCCTTATAAGTGCTGGTGGCTAAGGTGATCACTGGGGAAGAGCTGATTCATTGGATAAGAGGGTGGCTATCACAGAGAAGCACTTCAAAACCTAGATTGACATACTGTATGACTTTCTACTGATTTGGCTTTTCATCAGCTGGTCACCAACTGATCCAGCTAAGCATTACCTTGACTAGAAAATAAAATAAATAAGGAACTATGTGGATGGTACAAGTGTGCTTACCAGACCCCTCTTACCAGAGAAAGCTAAAAATGTCCAGAATAAGTCGTGGTTTCTTGCTGCAATCACCTTATATGAAGGTTCTTCCAGAAGGTTCAAAAGCATCTGACTAAAACAAAAGTAGATCCTAGGAAAAGCCCAGGAAGTTTGGCATGATGATACAGGAAATGGCATATAATTTGTTTCCCCTTTCCAGGTCAGTATTTTCAGGATGCATGTCCTAGTTTTATAGATATGGGAAAAAATTAAAAGCTCAGTTTGCAGAAAAGCTTAAGAGGAAGATGGACAAAGGACAAGACTTGATAGCAGGACCTGAAACATGAAAGCACTGTTCCTTTGAACAGCCAAGTGAAATTAATGAAGATTAGATGAGCTGCATTTGCTGTGCCAAGGACTGATCCTTTACCTTTATTAGCTCTCAGGAAAGGCTCTACAACACACTCCTGTTTATTTTGGGCATAGAAGGAAAAGCATCTTTGAGCACTTTGGTCTAATGGAAGGTGTCCCTGCCCATGGCAGTGGTGTTGAGACTAGACGATCTTTTAGGTCCTTTCCAAGTCAAACTGTGCTGTGATGCTGTGATACTCTATACATCTTTCCCTTGATGAATTGTCACAGGTTTTAATTGCAACATTTTTCAAACCAAACTTCAACCCTGGTTCTGGAGGTGAACATGAATGTAATTGCCCACAGTTTTTACAGATGTAACTATAGAGCATAATTTTCATCTATTACTGCAAATCTTACCACTTATTTCACTGCTGTGACCTCAGCAATGGAGGAAATAGTTCTTTCCCAGTTTTAGCTCTGTAGTGCTCTGAGGAAGAAGTTGCTTTAAGCAATGCCTGAAGTGCTTGACTAATATGCAGTTCTGTTTATATGCATATTACAAACAGACTGGTCAATGCCACAAAGCAAAAGCCAGTAAAACCTGGATTTATAATATTCTTGCAGTGCACATCTTGACTACACCAGTGAATTCTGTAGCACGACTGATCTCAAAAAAAAAAGGGTCTAATTCAACAGTAAAATGAGCACTCTATCTGATCTACCTTACTTGGTCCATGAGTATAACTCATTAATGATGCTTAAATAAAAAATAAATAAAAGGAACAAAAGGTAACATCATGTTATCTCTGGTCACTTCCTTTTAGGAGACACAGGACAGAATTGCAGCCAGTTTATTATTTGAGTACTCTGCAGATGAGGGATCAAGTAGAGATCGGTTAATTAAAAAAAAGAGGATATTATTAGAACATCATCATTAAGGGGGGAAATTGTTTGAAAGCCAGGAAATTCCTTGTTTAGTGTTCACAAAGACCTGACCGCTAGAGCTTCCTCATTAGGAGAGAAAACTTACTCTACCAGAGGGCACACAGATTACAAGGTGCAGAGAGGATGGAGGAAAAATGCTCATGGCCTGCATCAGGTAAAAAAGGGCATCAGTTGAAATTAAGTCCACCCTGACAAATCTTTCTGCAAGGGACCAATGCAAAACCCCCACATGTGACTCTTGTATCACATCTCTGATGAACCCCATAAAACTCAATCTAAATCTGTTCTTACTGCTTTAGTGTGACAAAAATTTTGCAAATGGAAAAAAGAGGGCAAAAATCTCACGTTCTTCGTGAAAATTGCAGACACCCTTCCTCCCCTTGGACCATCCCCAGAAGGGCTGCATCCAGGGCTGGAGTGCCATGATAGGTGGTGATGTGCCCATGCAGGTGGGGAAGGCAGGGTGGCCACCCCAGGGTGGGCATGCCAGGTGTCACAGGCACCTCGTGGGCCCAACAGGGCTCTGCTGCCTGGGACAGCAGCTGGAGTCTCCTCCAAGGCACAGGCACCGTGCAGCCAGGCACGTTGGTGAGCCCGAGAGCCAGCTGTGGTGGGATGCCTTAAAAATCCTATGCCCAGGGGGCGAGTGTAGGACTGTAGCTGTTCCTGAAACTCGGCTTCCCCAGCCTTAGGCTCCTTCCTCACCCCCATTCCCACGACTCGGCACAGTTGGGGATCGCTTCTGCTGCCTCAGCCGGCTGTCACTGCCTGGCCATCTCTCTTTGAGCCCATGAGTCACTTCCTCTCCTCAGATCCCACCTTTCAAAACTTCCTTTTTCCTTTTTGGGGGTATGTGTCTGAAAGCCTTTTCTGAAAGAGGGCATTGGACTTACCATGGACAAAAGCTTACCAAAGACAAACTTCTGGGAAGCAGCATGTTCTCCTGTCTGAGGACACACAGCCAAGACCTTACAGTCACATTTCTGTGGTCCCCGTGGTGCTGCCATGCACAAATCTGCATTGACCTCCCCAGTTCTCCGCCCTGACACACTTCAGCTCTGGGGGGCTGGAAGGGGGCTTCTTGCCTGCCTGCAGGTGGGGATAGACAGAGGGAAGAGGAGAGAAAGGAGAGGCTCATCCCAGTTTCCCTTGCTGGCACCAGCTACTGCCTCTTGTTCACAGAGCAGCAGCCTGTGGGTTCAGTCACAGCTGGATAGAAAACAAGAAAGTAAAACAAAAAAAAAAAATTAACATAAAAATGGAGTTCCTTTCTTTTATCCTTCTTCTTCTTCTTTTTTTTTTTTTTTTTTTATCTGTTGGGAATTCAGACTTAATGTTTTTCCCTACAGCTATGAAGGTTAGAGAACTGTTTCTTGGAGAGCAACAGTGAACCCTCCTAAAATCAGTGACTGTGTCAGAAGCTTCTCTGGCAAGCCAGTAGTGCCACACCCTGGGAAGCTCCCAGGTCTTTGTGATACCCCCTTGTGTGAGATGCAGAGTTCCAACCCCTCATAGGCAATGAGCACCACGAAAGTTAAAGGGGGAGGAGAGTGTGGATGTGAGAGGAGAGGTGTGTGGGGGAGACCTGTCAGGGTTTGTGTGGTGGTGCAAGCACAACTTGTTCCCTTGGAGATTTCTGTGCTATCAGCAAGGCAATCTCATTGGCTAACAACTTAACCTGCAGGTACAGAGGCCAAATCTGCTTGCACTCAAAAATTCAGAATGAAGCTGTTAGTTTACTATCCTATTTGTCACTGTTATACTGTTGAATGAGGGTCCTTTCACTGCTTTAGCAAAAGATGGGGTTTTTGCTCTAGGACCTCTAAGGCCTGATGTTTTACCTACCTGTAAAGCTGTTATTGCTTCTTTGCCATGTGGTAAAGAACCATTTACCATTAGGACAGGAAAAATAAAGTCATTTGGGTCAGATTCTCAGCTGGTGTAAAGCCACATCTAGAATAGGGGGCTATGCAGGTTCATGCTGGCTGACAATTCAAGTTAATTTATAACAAGTAGCTGCTGTGGAAGAGATCCTGTGTTTGAGTTATTTTACAGCAGCCTTGCAGTTCTCATGTTGATTTTATGCCATGCTAATTAAGTCACCGGGCAGACAATTGCAGTATTTAAATTAAGCATGCAAATGGATGTGGTGTTGAAATATACTGTTTCATTAGTATCGCCCATTCTCAAATATTATGATGCTTTTCATGGCCAAATACACCCATACAACTGAGAGGGAATGTGAAGAAAATAAACTGTGTGTATAGATTCCCATGTGTTGCCATTCTGGTGTTACAGATCTGCATCACTTCTGGTCAGGGGGTTTTGAACCCTGGCCTGTCTGCCCCTGACACTGTGACTGAGTACTTAATGGACCTTTCTAGGCAGGAATACAAAAGCAGGAGTAACCATTGCTTTTTACTAACATTGGGGGCAACACTAACACATATAGGAGAAAAAATTTCCAGGGGAAGAGGTGCCAAATTTGCATAGAAAGATTAATAAATTACCATAAAGTTGAAATAGGAACATGCTCCCTTCACCAACACTTCTAAAATGTTTTTATATTCACAAGGTTTTAAAAAGACAAAACCCACAGAACTCATCTCAGTCCAAATAATTTTTTTTCAGATGCAATTTTTTTCTCCAACACAATGTTGGTGTAAATTCCTTATCAAGAGGTAACAAAGAAATTGATTTCTCTTTTCAGATCAAGAGAGCAGCTTTGGTAATGGCTGTATTCATTCATCTTTCCATTCCAAACATCATCCATCATGCCTTACATCCCATACACTGGACTGCAGAAAACATACCACAAATTCTACTTGGAATAGCAATGCATCTTGAACAAAGCTGACTAAACTCAAAATTAAGTTTTCAACAACTGCATGTTAAAAAGAAAATCAATGAAAGAAAAACAGCAAGCTCTACTGAACAAACATCCCACAGTTAAAAAAAATATGTTTTGATTGATGAAGGAAAAAGCCATGACATTTTAGGTGGCTTAAAAGAAATTTCAAGGATCATATTAAAAAGAAAGTTGGCATTCTATTAAAATACAGTTATCCCAAGAGATAACTGGAATATACTAGGAAAAAAAAGGACATAGTCTGGCTTTTCCCATTTCTCAGAACAGTTCATTAAATTTTCTTTTCTTCATCTCATGTCCCCAGCTGAGGGAGTTTACATTCAGGTCATCAACTTTCTTGGTTGTGAAGCAGCTCTAATCCACTTACTTGATCCTCCTGCAATCAATTAATGCCATGCTAATCCTGTGCTGGCCATGCACAATGTGGAAAACTAAATGTATCACATTATCTTCAAGAAAAGCATTCAGGAATCTAGATCTGAATCCAAGACACTTTCACCTCTACAGAAAGGTCAGGATGAAACACTCTATAAGATTTATGATATCTACAAGAACAGCAAGGTAAGCTTTAAGGAGAAGCAATATCCTTCATCAGATCAACTGATCCAGCTGGAAAAGGCAGACAACATTTCAGGCACAGGGACCCAGTGCAACTATGGGCAACATCAGAAGTTTAGTTTAGATTAGCCCCACAGTGAAAAAAGTCTTTTAGCATTGGAAATTTACACTAATAACCCTTACTAAGATAATTTTTTTATACTCTTTCTGAAAAACATTCTCATGGTGTAATTACATAAAAAATTTCAGCTTTTATTTTTATTAGAGCAACCCGTAGGAATTTATACGCTAGAACTAATAATACAGACACATTTTGCAGATGCAAAATTAATTATATTTGTAGTATTGGAAACCTCTGTCCAGTCTCACAGATTTTTAAACTGAGTACATTGATTCCAGAGGGTCAATGATCCTTTTCCAATGACTTAATTTCTATTCTTACAGACAGTATGAATCACATTCTTTCATGAGAAAGTGTAGGTCAATGGAATTACTGTGGAAAATGCAACTTCCTTTTGACTGAACTTTCCAAGTGAATGTCTTCACTAATAGTACTTTGAATGCTACTCTAAGGGCATCTTTGCGAAGCAGAACCTCTTTGGGAGCAGAAACCTGCTGCTATTCTTTCTTGTATTTACCTGAGTTTGTTTATCTACTTCAGTCCTTTATGAAGGCAACAAGATGGAACAAGTGTTCCCATGGGAATGTGGCACTTGTGTATGTCATCCTCCCTGAATTTTGTCCTGAATTTCCATGACTCCTGTGCATTATCAGTGGGATTCTTGATTATTTATGCAATTGTAGTTGCCTACAGCTGGACAAGCCCATGGCAAGTTCCTCCTCTGTGTATATTAGCTACCATTGCTCTACTCCATCCTATTTTATTTCTCTTTCAGATATAGAAAGAGGAGTGAAGTGTAAAATCATGGAGACAAAAACAATAGAAGCCATAAAAATGCTGAGCAGCTCAATGCAATGGTATTGTTTTGTTCACAGACAGCCTCTCCAGCACAAAGGAAGTGAGGTGGGCTCACACTGAAAAGAAACAGACCCCTTCTGTATGGCCAGGGCCCCAAGGATTCTGCTTGTGAGGCTGCTGGTGCTCATGCCTTGGGCTCTGGAAGAAAATTGCTGGGACCTTCTTGTCTTACCTCCCTCCTGGGCAAGCGCAGCTTCCTCCTCTCTGGGTGGTCTTCCCAGCAATGGAGGTCTTGTCCTTCTGCTCTGGTGTGACCCAGCAGTGAACCGAGCTCATTAAATGTACTTGCCTCTCCTTTGAAAAAGAGAAGGGTGGAAATAGATAGATCCAAGTTATGATGATAATGCATTTATATGAAAAAAATAAAGACAGTGGACTTGTTTGTAGAAATCAACAGCAATTCACCTCTGTGATACTTCTTTCTTGAGAGGGTGCGACTGTCAGATCAAGCATTTCAAGACACGTCATTTCCAGAAGAGAGGAGTTAGACACGCTCTTGATCGTGTGCTTCTGTTTATTCTGCGTAAGGGATCTAGGACACCTGTGTTAGTTTTAAAGCTACTACATGTACAGCACTTGACTGCTATATTTTGGCAAGTCCCAGCTGTTATTTCACATGTGTGAACTAAGAAAATACCCAAGGTAAACACAGACTTAGAAGAAGTACCAAAAACATTTACAATAAAGTGCAAGTATAGCCCAGTATGTTAACCTGCTAATATATACAGTGTGCTGGCCCTGATCTATTTCCCTTTAGAGAGGCAAAGGAAAAGAGATGTAACAAAGCCTGTGTGAAGCACCACAACTGGTTACTAGTTTTTTCTCCTAAAGCAGCAGCACCACTATGAATTGCTTTTCTCTTATTTCTCTTTACTCACAGCTATTACCAGTCAAGCTTACTCAAATGTGGACAGTGCAGAATAGAAACATTTTTTTTCTGTTAATTTTGCACATCTGACAGAATTTAATTTAAAAATCAGTTTAAATCCAGATTACTTACATGTGTGCACATGCTCACACTCCCCCTCTACATACACAATGTTAAAAGGACATTACAGATGATAATTTATTTTTCTCTGCTCTTGCTGCATTTCATAATATCCCTTCTCTCTTGAAATACTGCCAGAGAAGATTGTCTTTAATAGATTTCAATGGTGTCAAAAGAACCTCAGGAAATGAGGACTGAGGTGAACCTAAGGTCCACTGTGTGCCACCAGGAGTCTGATTATATACACTGCTTTGTACAGGAGGCAAAGATCTGCACCCCTGATGTCTTGCCTCCAAAATCCAGTATTCTGTCCACTTTCTGTCTCCTCTAATTAAAGCCCATTATTTTGACCTGCTTGGCTTCTTGTCCAGAAGTGATGTTCTTTTACAACCTCCTCTTGCTCACACTCAGTTTTGAGTTACGTCTCAGAAACTCTTAGATTTCATTAAAAATGAGTTTTACTAGAAAAACAGGGCTACTTTATCTCCATGATTTCCTGTACGCGGGGTCACATCCTTTTAAGTACAGTCATCATCTCTGTAAATACTATCCTTAGAGGTAAGCTTTCCAGCTGCCTCCTGACATGTCCTGACGTAACCACCCTGTAGTCTGTGAGCCAAATCTTCTATGGGGCAAACAAATAAAAAAATGAGCTATTGATTCAAATTAAACGAGTCAAACAAGGAGTTTCCAGGCAGCAACCTGAACCCAGATTAATGTTTCCTGATTTATTTAAGCCAGGAGCCTAGCAGGTATGAGAGCTGTAGTAAAAAAGCTTAGCTCTTCATTAGTGACAAGATTAAATTTTTTTAATGTGATTTCAGCACTTTGTGTATCTAGGATCAGCTCAAGATCCAAAGGAACATTTCCCAATGTTTTAGCTCTCACTTGTTTAATTAGTTCCTGATGTAAATGAGACCTGTTCTGACGAAGTTATGCAAGCTTGCTGTGTAATACCCACATGCCATTTTGTGATTAACTAATTTCTTGCTCAAAAGCTTTCAGGAGTAAAAGACAAGTATTGTATTTGTCCCATGTTTGACATGGCAACTTTCAATTGAAGTATCATGACCCTCTAATTATAGGTGCTTCAAACTCAGTAATGTTTTGCTTACATCACTCACTACTTCCATTCATCATAATCCAGGATTGCTCTAGTTCACTCAGCAGTAATTCTAGCTGGCTTTCATCATTCCCATGGAAAACATATACGAACAATTAAATCTCTCAGCAGAAGGAATCAACCTCATCTGGAGATTTATGAAAGCATTGCAAAAAAAAAAATCATGTATATATTTATGTGAGCAATAGCAATGAATAATTATGTAAATATCTGATAACAACATGGCTCATTTTATCAATGGTAAAGCACTGATTTGGTTTGATTCTTGAGAACTTCCTGCATAACCTGAAAAGAAGGAGAAGAGGAGAAAAGACAAGGAAAAGGCATATGTGTTTATCTGTAGAAGTTCATTGAAAGACCCCTATGCAGTGCAATCTAGAAAATATTAATTTACTATAGTTATATAACCATGAAATATTTAAGTATATATTTAGAAACAACAAAGTACATCCCATTACTTTAAGGCAAGGAGAGCAGGTGCCCAAGGCAGACAAAACTTTACCTCACTCATTTCTTACCCTTGCAGCTTTTTCCATGCTGACATCTGATCAACAATCTACACTGTCCATTCTGTTCCACCTGCTCTGATGACTTATTTGAAGCTCTGCAGAAAATTTGTGTGAGGGCAGGCAATGAAGAAAGGTCTTCCTGCTCTATGCTGTAACCATGAGATCACCCTCCTATGTAAGAGCTTGAAGACATCACAATAACAGGTGAGAGGCACTTTTATAGCTTCCCATGTGTCTTAGTCAACATAGCTTTGCAATACTAGAGAACAAACAGTAAGCAAAAAGGTTTGAGGGCTGATAGCTCTTCATGAAATATTCACATCAGGTTGATACTGACTTAAAGTTGTCTTTACAAGCTCCCAATGTGTCCTTCCAAGCCTTGAAAGAAAGAAATTAGGTTTAGCATTAGCTTCCTAAAGGTTGCAGTTGTGTTTTTATAAAGAAGGAACATAACTGATGCATAGCTTTCTATGTGTAAATAACATTAGTAAGGAAGCATTGTTAGTGGTGCTCATTTTGCGTATGCATATGCAACATGAAGTAAAAGAAACATGAGAAAAGAGGTGTTTCAAAGCTACAGAAAGAAATCGGCAAGATTGCAAGATGTAGAAACAAACACGCTCTACAATACAGAGCATGCGCAATAAAATAGCGAAATAAGATTTGATCAGGCTAGTGCACAGGTTTCCATCCTAAAGACTTCTGTACAAAACTAATCCTTGCAATGTAGATTTTCCTTGCGGTAGACATTTTTATAACTGACCAGCAAAAGACATTTCAGTGTAAAAAGATGATACTTAGAGTCACAGAATGATTTAAACCTTCAGAGGCAGGGCTAATGTTAGGTCAGATTTAGTGTTCACGCCTGAATTCCTAAACCAGGGAATACAGATTTATTTTAATTCTATCCTTATATAATTTATCAGTACTTCAACTACAGCATATACAAAACAACTGAGAATGGATAAACAGCTTAGCCCTCTTTGGGCTCCCAGCGGTCCTTCCATTGACTTCCAGGATTATGTGTCATTTACACTTTATAACACTACAATGCTCATACAGTTAATGATATATCATCCATGCCTGGATCCTTCTAGCTCACAGGCATAATAGCAGAGAAAGAGGAACTGACTTTAATTTTCTGCTTTGCATGACATGACAAAAAGATTCTTCCAAGAACACGTAGGCACTAAGAGAAAGCTGTTTTGGAGATACAAAGCCTTATAAGGACCTTTTAAAGGAGTGAGATCCATGAAGAACTATCAGTGATAGAGATTAGCACTGCACAGAGGAGAGCAGGGATTATGAGTTAGGAAAAGAAAGTGCAGAGTCTTAAAAGAAACAATCTATCTTTATTGCCTTTTAAATCAATTAGGGAGCGGACCACCAGCATTTCTACATCCTGTTTTTGCTCATGGTACTCATAGATTATGAAAATGTTGACATTTCATTTATACTTGATAAGACTTTTTTTTAAAAAAGGACATTATTTTTAGATGCATTGCTTTTCAAAAGTAGTGTTGTAGCAATGATGGTTCAAGGGTAAAACCAAGGCCAGATGAGTAGAGAGAGGTATTGTCTTTCATTAAACTAAAATAGTTGAAAAAATAGACAAGATTTAGAACATGCCATCACTCTTCAGGTAAAAGGAATAAAACAACCTAAAAATGCATGAAGCTAAACTGTGGAAAGAGATGAATGCAAGGTGACAGTCAATGGCCTTGTTCAGGCTTACTGGGAGAAAGAGGCATGCAACCTGTCTATTGTCTGCACTGTTCAAGAGGAGCACCCTTTATGATTCCTGATTGTGACAAGTTTGGGGATTGTTGTCCCCAGACACTGTAAGGGACAGGACTATTTTTCCTCTTTTTTGAGCCTCATGAATGACAGGCTGCTTTTGACAGTACTTTTATACCTGCAGTGGGAAGTTCGGATGCAGACATACACCTTGCTGGTTGATGCACGCATTCAGGATGGATTTAAGTCTTCAAAAAAAGGAGACCTGGAAGAACTGAATCACTGTCTTTATAAATCCTGCAGATGGCATTGCTCAAGCAAGCATGTTTGAATTCTGCATGAAAAGAAAAACATATCTGAATAAAAACTATCCAAGAAGAAAAAAAAAAGTTCCTAACACTTGGCATCTTCTACTTTCTAGTATATTTTGCCTTGGATTCAGCGACACTTGGTAACTGTATATAAAACAAAGCTTTGTCTCCTAAAAGCTAACTTTGTATCCTTGCTCTGTAAAAGTCAATAAATAAATAGGAACGCTAATAAAATGTTAGAATTTGGATGAAGAAGCAGGGATTTAATAAATGGTACATAAGAACAGTCTTAAAAATAAATGCTTACTGTTTGGAGACTATTCTGTTCCCATTCTAGTGTTGTTAACAGAGATGTGATCACAAATATTTCACAAGGACACTAATCCAGTCTAGGCAGCAGAAGCACTGCTCTTAGTAAGCCAACAATGACTGAAAAAGAAGGTAATGGAAAATGCTATGCATTAGAAATCAATGCATAAATACTGCAGTTCTGCAAAATTATGATTATTATCACAATGCAAATTGTGATCAGCCTGGAAATGTGTGGACAAAATGGCTAAAACTGCAGAGAAACGAATAGTTTCAATTTTTTTTTCATGTATTTATATAGTGTTAATTTTCTGGAGTGCCTACCATCAGAAAAGATGGGATTTTGCAGATGATAAAAAATATTGATTATGTCATTAGCTTTTAATTTTTTAGCATTTTTATCTTGATAGACTGGCATGTGGAGAGACAATTGCAGAGTATCCAACTTTAGGATGGGAGATGAGCGCAGACACTCCCCTCTGGTTCTGGGGCCCAGCCCATGAGGAGCAAGCAAAATGACAATATACACCTTTGCAATATACACCTGTGGTTTTCCATGCAATGAATGAGAAAGAGTTAACAGCACTTGGGAACGGCTCCTTTGGGAACTCTGGCAGGCTGTTAGTCAGATTTGTTTCGGATCTTGGCAAGTGTCTTAATTCTCCTTTGGCCCATTGGATAGCTGTTCAGCAATGACTAGGCTTGTTAAATTGTTCTTGAGAAATTTTTAAAAATTCACACCATATCATCTCCAAAAGAAAATGGACATCTACATTTGCTCCAGAGTGTTGAAAATGCTCAGAAACAACAAGCAATGATTTTTTTCTCAAGGATTACACTTAGGCAATTAACTGCTTTTTTTTTTTCCTTTAAACCTTTTTAGGTAGATAATATTATCAAGATTTTTCTGTTTATCTTTCTGAGAAATATGTACACACATCTATAGCATGTGTTTATTTATGAATATAATTATAATTTACAAAAATATAAATGTGATTATAGTACTGTTATTATTATAATATTTAATAATGACACGCAGTGCTAAATTATAATCAGCATTTCATGCTCTTCTAAGAGAGAGAAAAAAATGGACGAACAGCCAACACGTCAGGCCTGTTGCTATTGGTGGTAACTTGAGATGAATTTTGCTGTTTCTGGGGCAGAGGCTCTTTCCAGAAGCCAGCAGGAGGCTCACACTGAGCCTACCAGGGCACCCAGTAGCCACTGCAAAAGCTCATCTGCCCCATTCACCTCCCTGCCACAGGGGCCCCAGCCTCAGGTGAAACCACACAACCCTGCAAGGGGGTGTGGAGCAGCACAGGGAGTGGTGGAGACAGGCTTCAGTCCTCACTGGCTGCTACCTTTTCTATGGAATCCTTTTCCCTGGGTCATTTCTGTTAGCCTTCAGGGATGTATTGTAATGCCAGTATATGTAAATCACTACTGAATAAACCACAACTCTTTGGCATCCTGATCCTGGTAAGGACCAGGCTTAAACTGCACCCATTCACACACCTGAAATAATGTAAGCATTCGGTTGCCTGCAACATAAGTTTTGTCCTCAATTTGATTTTAAAGAAATCCTTGCAGTGAAAGCTAGGTTATGGTCTTGTTCTGGGGGAAATGGAGAATCTGAAAACAAAAAACTTTTTGCAAGCTAGGAATGATTCCATTTATATATAAAATTCTCTTAGCACTAGTTTGTTGGTCTGTGAGTTGTTTGTGTGTATGTGGACATGATACCTTGGCATAATATTTACTGAGTCCAAACACATTTTTATCATATGGTTAGCTGCTGAGGTGATTTATTTTCTGGATGTCATGGTGTCATTAGCAGGTTAATGCTGGAGGTGGCCAAAAAAGGGGTCATGATATGCTCTCCTAATTATTTGTCTCCTTCCCGAAACTTTCTCAAGTCTGGTGAAATGACAGGATTGCAAGGAGAAAGGTAAGCTTATATCCAAGGCAAGGGAATGTCCAGCCCCAGGGCAAAAGTGTGCACATTCATCCTGTATCGTGTGAGTCTGAGAGGGAATGGTGCCAGACCCTCAAGTCATTCTGCTGTACAGCAGGCAGATTACTCTTAATACAAAAAATGTAAACCATGATAAATGGGAGCAGATTTTAGCTATGATAGTCCATGTAGACTTCAATGCATGAGTTAATTCTTTGATAGAAGACTGAGATATTTGCGTTGTTGACAGATACATTTCTGTTCATATGGGTGATTTTATAAAAAGTGGTTATATAAATAAAATACATAGTTTCTCCAATTCAGATTCATGTAAATGATACATATAATTTTAACAGTTCAAAATACAGCATTCTACTTTAAAACTGTTGTTATATTCAGTTCCAGTTGAAAAATGTAGCTCAGGTCTATGATGTTTAACATATATGATTTTTATTCTATTTTCTTCTTTAAAAAGACATGAAGCAAAAGAAAACACAAATACCCTAAATCAGAAAATCCAAAAACCTATCCAAAAGAAATGTATCTGTCCGATTTTTAGTGAATTAATGCATTGTCCAAAGAACATGTGCTTTGTACATACATAGGTCTTTCTTGCAGCGGTTCCAGCTGTGCAGTGCAGGACCACCTGGAATAACAATGGAGACACTAGAATTAGTTTTTATGCATATACTGCAACCAGGATTGGGTCCTAGCTACATACAAGAAAACTTTTGCTTTTGAAGATGTTCCCAGCCAGCAAAACCTATATGAATAGCAAAAGGTGCAATTTAAATAGTTGTGTCTCACATCTGTTTGGGTCCAGCACTCTGCAATTGGTTCTCTTCATTAAATCTACTGCATGACAGGGAAAATCTATGAAAGAATGTCTGTCTCTAACATTCCAGTTAGATGGTAGAATTTTATACATATTCCTTACTCTTAGCCTCCAGTAGAAACCACATTCTTTGAGTTATGCAGAGGTCCCAAGGCCTAAGGGAGCCAAATTTCTGTCCTCCATTACCCAACAGGAAATGGGAAAAATTAAATATACACAGAGTGGTGCAGTTAGTCAGCATCACATCTGAACCCTCCCCAGTAATTCAACAGAGGTAGGGGAAGGAAACAAATAGGGAAACTACTGTGCTACAAAGGATTTTGCAAGAGTTTCACAAGAGCATAGTCCATTAAATGACGATAGGAAACTTGATTGGAAGATGGCAGAAATATTAAGTGCATCTATTTTAATATTTTTTTCCTTTACGCTCACTAGAGTGACAAAGCCACCTTTTTTATTAAGGAAAAAAAGGCATTTAAAATGACTGTTTCATGCCTTCCAGAGTCAGGGCATTTTTTTCTACTTTTTAATATGATTAATAACTCTAACAGGTATTTTCAAAGCCAAACAGCTGGGTTATTGCTCAAGAAACAGCTGTTTCATTGCTAAATATATCCTTATTCCACCAGCCATCAGCTTGCTGAAGTTTGTTGGTAACTTGCCTTTAAACATTTGCTGATAGTGAGAAAGTCCTGGTACTTAATCATAGCTGGTGCTACAAAAGCTGGAGCTACTTTGAAAAAATAATACACAGAGAAAAACATTGGCAGAAGGCTTTTTTCTTTGAGGGTGGGGAGGGTTTTTTTTTGTTTCAATGCCACACATTAGGTTGCAACCAGATGTTCATGTTATAGATCCTGCTTGGATTAAAAAAAACCCACACACACAAAAAAAACCCCTTTTCATTCAAAAATGTCAATATCGTTTAACAGCAAATGTAATATAATTACAGTATTCAATAAACATTTAACAAGACACAGACATTTTCTGCAAGAAAATATTACTAGAGTGAGCCTTTTAGCAGTTTAGCAGTTAAATTAGTAATTTCTTTTATAACATCTGGTGAGCAGTCTCTAATTTCTAAAGCTTTGGAACAAAGAGACATTGGGCAGATTTTGAGTTATGAATAATTTGCCAGTTGTTTACCTTTATGCCAATCTAATTCTCCACTGCATAGATGCAATCGAATACATTACAAATGTGTTTTCCATAAAAATCCCTAAAATGCAGGAGGGGGAAGTTAGAGAATGAGTTCAAGCCACTCTGGCCCTTCAGAGGCATTGCCACGCCTGTCCCCACCATCCTTCTCTCCTCCCTCAACATGTGATGGAGCCTCAGCAACCCACTCTGAACTCCCAAAACTCAAGAGTGCCTCTGTGCACTGACTCAAACCAAAGCTGTTGACCTTCATAGAAACCTTTCCATAAACTATGTGGATTTGGGATCAAGTCCAATGAGAAGCCGTCATGGCAAGTGGAGTCTCTCAGGAAGCGGGAGAGAGGCAAGGGACCATCTGTGAGGAGGAGGATGGCCCCAGGCACCTGTTAATGTGCTTCTGGGCAGCCTGGGGACACGACCCATGGAGTAGGAAGGCTTCTTCCACATGAAGATGTTGCCAAACCAATTAACACTTTGCTGTGCTGAGAGATTTCCCTGAGTACTGTTACTCCCTCATATCCCAATACTTCTTGCTCCGTGCTTTTCCTCACCTGGCTGAAGATCTCAGATGAGTTTTTGGCAATTTCCCTCCCGTTGCAGCTCAACACTTGCCTGCACCACAGCTGCAGTGGCTGCAGTGACACCTCCTCTGCAGGACCTAGGGCAGCCCACCCCATCTGCTGTGCCCACTTCTGCCTGCCATGGGGGTTGGATCCATCCTGCATTACAGCTTCTCCTGTGTGCTGGGAGAAGAGCACCAGCAAGCAGCTGACCTGCATCCAGTGCTCCACAAACCACATGCTGGAAACAGTGTGAGAAGCCTTTCTCTAAGCTGTGCAGAACACAGCTAATTTATTGTCCCTTATCTTGAATGCATGATAATACAAAAATTATTAAAAATTACTTGATGTCATCATGCCATCCATGTAAGATACAAGATTTTTGTATGTTTTAAATGAAAGGTTTAATTATTAGCCTATTTCTAAGTGCCATAATTTTTATTCTTTAATCCCAAAAATTAAATCTGGAAGATTTTTCAATGTGTATGTTCCATACATGCTCATAAAACTTCTGGAAAAGTTTTGTCCATAAAAATGGTCTTTTAAAATACGCCTCCTGTTTTTTAAAGAATCAAAGTTGAAAGCCCAAAAGAAAACCTCTTCTTGTGGGTGCTTTTGTTGTGTGCTGTGGCAAAGCGTGGCTGGATCTCATTTGCCTTGCGCTGTCCATTCAGTGACATCAGCTGAGCCTAGTGCAAATATAGGCCAGAATCTTATCTGATGTAAAGCACAATAGTGCTTTAATTTTTAACCCATCTGATCCTTTCCTTTTTCTGCCTGCTTATTTTTTTTCCCAAAAAAAGTTCAGAGGAGGCAAAAATAAAGCACACATACTTGTGGAGGTTTTGTGCTTTGCTAGATCATCTAGTGCACTTCCAGTTCCCCTGCAGGTCATGCAAACATAAACAGTCCTTAAAAAGGAAAGAGAGAAAAAAGAAGAAACAGAAGCTTAAGCTAGGCTTTGTTTTGCTCTCAGTAACTCACTTACACATGTGAGAAGTGAACAATATTTTCTTCTATAGCCTTAAACCCCAAAGCAAAGCTACATAGCAGGAAGAAATACCGTGTTTGCAAACACCAAGCAGCATCAGAAATTAGAGGCAGTACAAACCATTTTTTCTTCAGAGAATAAACCCACTTTGGATCAGTAGGGAAGGGCACCTTGAATTCAAAATCTGTTGAGGCAGAGAGGGACTGAAGAGCATTTTGTGCCTTTCATGGCAGAGGATCAGTTGTTTGCAATGGTAAAAGTGCACAATTTGTCCAAATTCTGCCTTCATTGCAGATGGCTCTTGCTCTAATGACTTTGAACAGCCTTTGTGACCACTGCAGGGAATAGGACTCAGCCTTCTCATGCCTTTAGGAGTGCACCTCATTGCTACCTGCTAGGCTGAGAAACAGGAATGCAAATGGAAATAGGCAGAATTTAGGATAGTTAATTCAGTGAGATGAGAGACATTTTAATGGAGAAGGTGTTTTTTTGGGGGGGCGGTGATAGTTGTGCGAGTTCCTTTATTCTTTCCTTCACGATTTGGCATTTCTCTGCTGCAGAGCAGCAGAGCATATCTGGGATGTGACGCTCTGTGGTAAGTGCTCCATCCAGCTGCAATATAAACAGAGCTTTTCACGGCACATTCTAAAGCTGTAACATTAAGGAGAATAATGGACGATGCCTTTTGATATCTTTGTGTAAACGAAGAATTTTATTACAGTGAATTACCATGTTAATTTATCAAAAGTAAACAAAACCAAGTGCAAAACTGATTCAATGTATAACCTAACTTTCCTGGTGCCTAATGAGGTGACAGTGATGGAATCAAAACAAATATCTTTATGTTTCATAAATGTAGGGAAAAATACTTCTGTGTTCAATCGCCGCCTGGAGTCACTGACAACGCTGGCACACCAACACCACAGGTTTTGAAGTAACTAAAAGTCACTTTGTCTACTGGCTGAGGATACAGGCAAACTCACTGTGGACCACCATGGGTAGTAAGATAACAAGGATGCAGGGAAATGGCAGATAAGGTTGAGAAGCAGTTGGGCCATTCTACATATAAATAATATACTTGGCCCCTGTCATTCCCCCATTCATCTATATAAGCTATAAGTGTGCAAAACACTTCATACAGAGCACCTCCCTTGGGCCAGAACTGTCCTTTGACTTCCAAGGTATTTTGTTTTGTTTTCTTTTTTTTTTTTTTTTTGAAAGAAGGCATTGAAATCTGGGCCCATGGCAGACAAGGGGTTACCACTATCCCTAACACATTATCCATCTCTGGCTGGCAAGTTCCTTCCTGTGATGGTATTAACTGGGTGCAGGTGCCCTGATAGGTGATTTCTCCAGAAAACTGTGATCATGGGAAAACCTGCAACCCAGAGTAAACCTTCAGTAGGAACATTGTCCAGACCTCTCTGGGACAACTTGGATGGACCTTTAGCTCTTTACATGTATCCTTTCAGATGCTCAAGGGGTGTGTGGTGTGCTGATGTAGTCCCTGCTAGGAAAGCCTGAGGAGGAGACTCCACCACAGCTTCACACTGAGAGAATTTCTGTGCAGAGACAGGAGCTGGCAAACTTGGTTTTTCACAACCATTTCCAGTCCAGTTCCATAAACGGCCACACAATGCAACAGAAAATTCAATGCCCTACCAATTAGCAAACTACATTTGGATAAATTTATTAGGGGTCCAAGAGATGTGACCGAAATTAGCTTAATTCTTATGTCTGTGGACTGGACCTTTATGTTCTTAAAAGCCATCTGGAGAACAGCCATTTGTGTCTCCTACACCTTATGAGCTTTTCCTGGGAAAAAAGACAGAAGGCACAGCCTCCCTAGCAACGCTCTTTTTCCCTCTCTTGTTTCACAATAGAAATATTTGCAGTGAAAGTAACTTTTTTTTATGTGGAAACCTAACAGAGAAACTTGGGGATCCATGGCAGAATTTGGCATGGAAATTCCAATTGCCCTCTACACAGCCAAAGATTAATATCATATCAAAAGCTGTCAGTTGGCAGCAATGACAAAAATAGAGCTGGGAAAGAGTCCACTTGTCACTGTCCATACTTTTCTTAGTCTGATCAGGGGAATCCACGGTGTTGGCAAGACTCTAGCAAACAGTCAGGGCCTTGGACTCAGCCTCTTCTTGAGCTGCCAAGACATAATCACTCTAACATCCTGGACAGCCTAACCCTGCCTCCTTTTTAATAAGCTTCTATATAGGAAACCATTTATAGATAAAATAAAGGAAAATTATTGTGCTCACTTCATATTCCTGAAGAAGGAAATAGAAGCAAAGTAAACTAAGTCCAATTTGCATGGACTTTTGAACACTCACAGTTTTGGGTATAAGCTGTGGAGCAGACATAGAATGTTGTAGCGTTTATAGTCAACATTTTATTAAATTTTTCCTTGTAAATTTTGCCGTGTCTTTATTGCATTCATTCAATAATGGGAGAACTTTCCTGTAGCTAATTCTGTGCCTTGAAATTTCCCTTCTTGTTAACCTGTGATTGCAGTTGAATGCAAAGAGTGTCTGCCATGCAATACAATAAGGGTAGATTCAGGTACCAAGGTGACTGTATTTTTTATTAAAATACCATTTTATATGCTCAGTTTCAAGCTGATGACTACATTTGCAACACCTAATTGCCACCAGTATCCACAAATACTTTGCATTTAATGAAAATATCAAACTATGGTCCTTATTTTGGTTGAAGCAGTAGGTTGTATTATGCAGTGTAAAATCCCATTTTATGAAATTTCATAGAAATACAGATATGACTTTGCACTCTCCATTCTTGTTTGAACTTTATACTCTCTATATTGCAGGATTTTAATAATTTTTTTGTGGTAAGTCTCAAAATATTTCTGTTGCACCAGGGAACTAGGCAGTTCCATTGTGGCTAATTTAACACCTGTAAATTGCCATGGCTACTAAGGAAAAGCTTTCTAGCTTTATGAGGCAAGTATCTATTTCATATTTCAAAGCAGTGGTAGATTTGAATCCACGGGTTGCAGCTCATATTAAAAATTCTATTAACATTGTTCATCAACACACCATCAGGGAGCACACAAGTTCTCACACCTTTTAAGGCCAGAAGGTAAACCCTTTGGTCAGCCAAAGCTGAACTTCCTCATAGTCTTCTACATAGATCCTCACCTAATAATGGCTGAATTGGAACCATTTTAAAGATCCAATATATTTTGCTGCTTACAAGAGCAAACAAGAAAATTGTTCAGCTATTTGAAGACTTGTTTAAAACAAAAATCTGTGTCATCTTTGCTTCTGTCCGTCACTCCACAGCTGCATCAGACTTATGTGCAGCCAAATCATCTACTCCTCAACTATCCTGTTAATGCAGCTTTGGACTTGCTTGAGGCAAAGAGCCTGGTCTACATCAGGTATGAAATGGCCTGGTGTTCACAGCCCTGTCACCCAGGCTACAACCTAATGGCAGGCACGAGTCATGGACTTCAGCCCGACTTACAAAGCAAAATCAATTCATAGCAATACAAACCAAAGATCACAATTCTTCAAAACTAATAGGATAGGTAGATGCCATAAAACTGGGATTTTTAGTGCCCAATGATATCCTTCACATATCTGCAATGCAAGTATGACATTCCATAAGAGATGCTTGCCCAAACAGCCTATCCACTTTACAGGGACAAAGCTGGAACACCTGCAGAGGTGAACCCAAGGGGTTTCAGTTTCATCCTTATTCCATAAGAATTATTCCTCAAGAAGGCAATGAAACTCCATCATTTGCAGGGACAGAGAGCCTTCCTCCATCTCTTAAGAAAACAATTAAAAAACCGTAAGGGTAAAACTGCCAATAAAAAAAGATTTCTAATTCAGTAATTTAGTTTTGTGCCAAATTCTGGATTACATTTAGGTGACATGACTGGTTGAGTTGGTTACTGTAGAGGCACTTGGTATAAAGATAGGCATCTAGAGGGCATGAAGAATGACCAAAAAGGCAAAATAACCTGCATCAAACCCTCTAACCTCTGCTTTGTGCTTTGGCTGCTTCTCATGAACAGTTTTACACCTCCATGGGTACAAGTTCAGAGTCCTCTTTTCAAAGACTGCAGATATTCTGCAAAGGGCCCAAGAGGAGAAGCTTGTAACATAGCCAGATATATTCACTTCACCCTTCTGATTTAGTGGGAATTGGTCAGAAAGGTCTCATGAAAAATATACAACACTTTCAGATGGAAAATAAAAAGGAAAAGAACTTGGAATACATTGAAAGAAGAAATGGGAATGCGAGAATACAACTGCACTGATCTCCTTGATAGTGAGGGCAGTAGGAATGTTAATTATCATTAAACATGTGACAAGACTGTGGGATTTCCTTTTTAGCAAGTCCCTTCAAAAATAGGAGATTGTGACATAAAAAATTGGTGCTGCTAATTCAGATGAAGAAGGCTTCCTTACACGTACTGTATGTATCTTGGCAAGCCTGAATGGAAATTAAAAAAAAAAAAAAGAATGGGGAGATGCTTTTTGCAGAACACGTAAGTGCAAGTCTGCCATTCCACTGGGTTGAGTTTAGTTCTGCAGATTTTCTCTATTAAAATCAAACCCAAACAAAAGACCTAATTCTTCTTTCATTTACACACACATCATGTAAATCCTAAGGCAAATCTACTGCAGCTAGAGTTTGTGAGACTGAAACCAAGTGTTACACACACAAAAGATGTGCTCAGGTCTGTGTGCAAAGTCAGGGCTGGATCTGGAAGTATTTGTATAATATAAACTCTGTATAGCATCTATTCATTCCTGATTTACTTAGAAGAAAACCCTCCAAAAACTAGAATAAGATCCTTTCTTTGGGATTGCACAGAATACATCCATAAAACAAATCTTGGTATTAATATCTTTTAATAATCTTACTTTGTTGTACATTTCCTCTCTTCTGTTTTTATTTGTTCTTCCTGGCTGTAACTGCTGCTCTGACTTCTTTTCCAGGCAGCAAGTGTCTGTCTGATTCAATCAACTTGCCTTGATCTCTACCTCTCAAAAATCAGTTTCTTTTGAAGAATTTAAACTGACCGAGTTTCTTTTGTGCTCTTATAAGAAACCAAACCCAATACCTGTTGAAAATCTGAAAAGCTTCAGGTGTGAAAAGTTTAGGTGTGCTGAGAGGATATAAATATGCATTTCTCCTTTATTTTTTCCAAGAAAATATTTTATGCAATAGGAGTTCTTAAGAGGGGACATGTAGTTGCATTGCTGCCTTTTCTGAGACAGTTTGGAGACAGGAGTTTCTTTAAACATTAAATATTTTTCTTTGTGTATATAGAAACCATTTTTTTTTTTTAAGTACTAAAAAAAAGAACAAAACTAAACCAGCAAATATTCTATCAGGACAAGAAAAAGCTGCACAAGGATTTTAAGTCGCCTTTCATGCAGGGGTAGCCTGAGATCCAAACCCGCTGAAGATGATGGAGCGGGGAAGGAGAAGCGGTTCCCAGAGCAGGCGCAGGGATGCAGGGCAGGGCGGGAGCGGCCCCGCAGCCACCAGGGGTCAGCCGAGACCTCCCCAAACCCCTCGGTGCCCCGGGGGGAGCGGCCGTGACGAATCCGCCCCCGGGCCGTGGATCTGGTACCCGGCACCCTGCTCTGCGGGCGTTCCGCCGGCTGCTGCCTGCGCGGAGCACCGGCGCATCCTGCTTATTCCCTCTGATTCCGCTAGCAAGCGTTGCTCTTGCAGTATCCACTCGCAAGGGTTTCAGTTTGTGCTGATACAGCACAGCAAGGTGGGGGTTTTTTTTGTTTGTTTTTGGTTGTGGTTTGTTGTTTTTTTTTTTTTTTTGGGTTTTGGTCGTTTTTTTTTTTTTTTTTTTTTTTTTTTTTTTTTTTTTTTTTTTTTCATACTCCCATTAGAGATGTATTTCAGACTGCTACTTTGAGAGCAAAGCAGTCCCACCAGCCAGCAAACTGATTGTGTGGGGAATGAATGTATCTCTATTATCCAGAAACTAATTCAGAAAAATATTTAACCTTTAAAGAAATTCATGTCTCCAAACTGTCTCAGAAAAGGTAGCAATGCAACTACGTGTCCACTCTTAAGAATCCCTATTGCATAAAATATATCTGCACCTTCTTTCAGGTTTTCTTAGAAAAAAATAGAGGAGAAATGCATATTTATATCCTCTCAGCGCACCTAACCTTTTTGCCTTTTCACACCTGAAGCTTTTCAGATTTTCCACAGATATTGGGTTTGGTTTTTTATAAGAGCACAAAAGAAACTCGGTCAGTGTAAATTCTTCAAAAGAAACTGATTTTTGAGAAGTAGAAATCAAAGCAAGTTCATTGAAGCAAAACAAAAAAAGAAATTATGGATATAGTCATACCAGGTGCCAAACTTGTGCTTTTTTTAAGAATTCAGTGCACATGTGGCTCACTTTTTTCCAGATCAAATGCTTCACTGAACTAAAGCTAAAAAAGAAACACAGCTAGCCAAACAGCCCGAGATCACAACCCTACAAAAACAACCCGGGACACACACACAATAGAAAAGCAAAGCTTCTGCAGCAGCAAGGAAACAGACTCCAGTCTCAGGCTTCCAGGGGGGTTAAAACAACAGCCAGTTAAACGTGCAACTTTGCATAATAGGAAAATATCTCAGTCTTATATTCCACGAGTCAAGAGCTGCAGCATCAGAAGATGAGAATTGTGTGCTGTAACTGAACCTGCATTACAAATCCTGGGTTTGTCTGCACGTGGAGGGAGACAAGGGTTTGGCAACCCCAATTCAAGGAGAGGACCTGAAATTGGGAAGAATGCTTATGCACACATACTAGAACCTAGGAAAATCCCTGAGACAGAAAAATATAAACCAGCATGTATTCAAACACTTTCCTGAACCACAGCCAGTGTCTGTGGTAATGGTTAGAGGACTTTAATGATCAAGCTATTTTAATTAATATTCAGATGGTCTTATTTTTCATGGAAAGAAAATATAAGCTTATAAACATACCCCAACATAAGCAATTTTTGCCTTACATAAATAATTGGGGTTTTGAAGGATTTCTTTCCTAAAATTTTTTATCAGAACAAATAGTAAGACAAAAAATGTCTCTGATAACCAAGCAAATAGAAAAAAAATAATTAAATGCAAATAAATTAATACTTTTTGCTATTTTTCTGATTGACTGTATAATTGCTTGTACTTGGAAAAAGCAATTCACTTGCACGTTTTGACCACAATTTAGAACACTTACATATTCCCTCCTTCTGGGATACAAACTGTTCTTATTAAATGCAATAGCTCTGTAAATATAATAACATATTTGTAGTATAATGAACTTTTCCAAATCCAGCCTTTTTTCCTGCTCTCAGTTATAATGACTAAGTCTGAATAAGACGCTGTTTGCTATACAGCTTCTTTGTACAGGATAATATCATATTTATCTAAAACACTGTTATAGCTTTATTCTGTCTTAACTAAAAAACCAGTCATATAATTATTTTAGAACTGTTTATGTCAGTGTTGGAGACAACAAAAGGTGACCTCCAGCTTATGAAGTTCTGTAAGTGCTCATAAAATGATGTCATTCAGAATAATTTCTGCCTGTTCCTCAGGAGGAATGGTTGTGATCTAAATTTGAGTCAGTCCATGCTATTTCCAGAGTTTGTCAACAGAAGACTGGGAAAAAACCACAGCCATAATTCTATCAATGTAGCAATGGCCAACCTAAAGGTAGGATTAGATAGACCAGGCATTGACCTGCCAAGACTGGACATAAATTCAAAGCTAATCACATCAAGTAGATTGAAGAGTGGGTTGACACTAGGTGTTAAAGTTACAGTGGACTGAATGTAATATATGAAAATTCAGATTTCTTCCAATAGCCATTGCCCATTAGACATATATGCATGTGTGCACAGGGTTTTGTGCTACACAGCTATAGAAATAAAGGCAGTGAATTTCCAGGAGGAGAATATGACCTTCAGGTTTCTTGACCCCGGCAGAAAATGTGCGCATCTCATGTTCTAGCAGACAAGACAACCTCTCTAAGGTCCTTGGAGCACTGCCACAAATTTTTGGTTCTAGTAACAATGTTGAGACCCCCAGGTCTAGATGGCATTTTCCTTTAAGTGACTAAGCCAGTTCAATGGGGTTGTGCCAATTAATACCAGCAGGTGGGTTCACTCAAATATGTTCCAAATGCTGTTTTTCATACAGACACTGCCTTTTTCCATCAAAGGCAAGGGACATGATCACAATACTTTTAGAAGGATGTGTTTCAGGGGAAGCTTCAAAAACCTTTTTGGGAAACATTACTTGCATAAGAAATGGCTCAAAATCGAGGAACTTTTAAAATATAATTTAGTAGTTTCGGAGGACTTAAGACAGTGTAGAAACTTGTGCCAGAGCAAGATTTCAACAAGACTGCTGTGCACAGGGTTTGTAACAGGGTTCAGAAGCAGCTGAATGGTTGAAGAAGGAAGTTTGTCTTTTAAATTTTAACTGCTTGGTGACAGCAGAACTGCTGGGGAGGAACATGTCCTATCTGCTGCCTGCAATGTGCCTCTCTTCCCAAACACGGCACAAAATACATCAGTTGCTACTGGCAAAAATGATGAGTTTTTTCTTCTACTGGAGAATTCAGTTGGCTTTTCCCCATACTGCTCTGCTTCCAGCTCCCTTACACCTTCCCTCTCAGACCCCAGCTCTCTTAACCCTTCCTTCCACACCCAGAAGTGTTTCTGTTCCTCGTAGTAATACCTTCTCCTTATAGATCATTGTGAAAAAGAGGTGGTGAGGAAAGAGGAATTGCAAACACACCTCTGAAGCTTTCAAAGACAAAAAAAACAGCCAAGGTCTGAAGTGGAAAATTTCAGCCAATTCTACTTTCTGTTTTGCTCAAGGCAGCAGCTCAGCTGACCCAAGCTTTTATGAAGCAGGAGAAGTGCACAGTTCAATGACAGCAATGCCTGCACACAAAAATACAAATATATATAGACTCTTGTGTGTGTGGATAATTTTTTTAAAAGCTGCTGCCTTGCTTTTCTTCCCTTCCTTTTCTGCTGTCAGTGCTCCTAGAAAAGCTCTGTTTCAGACAGACCTCTTCTTCCCAGCATCCTGGCAAAGAAACCCTGCCTGGTGGCTGCTCAGGGTTGGGGCAGGGAATTGTGCCTCCCTCCAGACAATCTGGATGTTAGGAAAGCAGGCTGGCACTAGTGTTTAGAGATGCTGCTCACAGGGCTGAAGCAAAGGTCCCTGACAAAGAGGGCACTCCAGCATGTACATGGTGACTGCTGGAATGTTTCATGCATTAAAACTGCTGCCCACGAATGCCAGCAGGGGACCAATCTGTACTTCTACAGCCAAGGAGAAAACAACCAAGAGCTTAACTACGAGGGTCAAAGGCACGCAGCATCCATGTGAGCGTGGTTACTGAGAGAGGCAGCAAAGTCACTCTGCTGCTGGAGCATGAAGCATCTCCAAGGGACTTAACAGTCAGTGCAACAAGTTGGGTGGTTCTGCCAGGCAGCCAGATGCTGTTTGGGAAATGTATCCAGTACAGCTCGACATCTGGGACCCTTGGTTGCCACTGAAAGGTAGGAAAGCACTGTGCTATTATGGACAAAAGGCTTTTGGGGCTGTATGTACCTCACCCTTCCTTTCAAATAATTGGGAAAAATTCTTGGATGGATGGGTTGCTAGAAAGGACAAGCTGGGTAACACAACTGAAGAGTAACTTCAGCAATTTATTTATATATTTACAAAAACATATGTCTCTTATTAGGGCTTTTTATTATAAGAGCATTGTTTGAGACCTGGGAAATATATACTGAAATTAAACCACTGGATATTATACTATGATATATATGTGGGAGGGGGGAAGTTTTCCTGTAGGTGATGACTCTGAGCCTGCTCCCAGTTACATCCAGGCAAGACTGCCATTAACATCTGTAGGAGGAGAATTTGACCTGGTGAGAGTCACTCAGACTTCCTCTGAACTCAGCAGGGCCCGAGTAAAGTCCAAAGGATGATTCAGCTCATGGAAGCTCATTCAAACCCACTTTTTCTCAATATGATCATAAATCATTCGCTCTCCTAGGTCAGCTTCAAGGAAATTTGTATCCTCTTATTCTTATTTTTGTCTGGCTGAAACTAGAGTTACCCTGTTGGTACACTAGGATTAGAGCTTGCTACATTTCTTTTTTCCAGTTTCTGTTTTATTCATTGAGGACAGAAGCATCTATAAATGCCAGTTCTTTCTTTCTGTTTTCTGGAAGGTCTGATTTTTGAAAGCATCCTGCATTTGCTGCTCCTATTCAATTTTCCTGCAGTAAGTGCTCAGCATCTCTAAAAGTCTCTCAGATTTGAGCTAAACAAAGCATGCAGAAAAAAACAACCTGACTCAAAAAAAGCCCACAGCCCCATCTGAAATCTTAATATTCTCTCCCTGGTCACTCAATGCCTCAGCACATGCTGAAGTGCTTTGCTGGGAATTGGATGTGTCTAGCACCAAGTACATCTCACAGTGCTTTGGTGGTGGATGCTGAGGCTGAGGTCCCAGAAGGCAGAGCCCACATCTCCAAGGGGAGCATGGCACCATACCTCGTGTCCCACCTCAGCCCCTGAATGATCTTGCAGAGACCACTGGAACCATATGAACCCAGAAAAACTAAAACAATATCCAAATGGCATCTGCTGCTCTGATTTGCACTTTGAATAGCTCTCTGCAGCACTGCTGAGCAGGTGAGAACATTATTAACAGCAACAGGAGAGAACCACTCTGCCTTTTCTGATAAGGTTTCTATGAGGGGCACTATGGCATAGCCTGCAACACTTTATAACAAGTGACAGGCACAGATTTACTGTGGAGAGGGGAAGGGGCAGTAGGAAAAGCCCCTGCCCTGTTCAGGTGGAGTCAGCCAGAGCAAAGTTCACACTGTGCATTTGCCTGACCAGCCCCTCTTAACACGGGAAACCTGAGCTTGCAAGGGTCACTGTGGGGAGTTCTGCAGCACAAGAGCTGGGCAGCAAGCTGTCTGCCCTGCAGCAATTTGATTTTGTATTAACTTAAACAAACTAGGCGTTTATGTGTAAGTAAATAGAGAAATGGAGACAGAAAAAAGTCAGTTTGTATTAATTCAGAATGCCTAGATCTCAATTATTTGAGAGCTGACATTAAAACAAGCATAAGCCTAAGAATAATTTCAGAGGGTTAAAAAACTTAAAAGAAGTTAGACCTTAAATGGAAACAGGTAAGTAGCACTGGATAAGTTATTTTCCATAACTATTTAGACAGACAACAGCTCACAAACCATTGGTAGATAGAAATTTTTTGTTGGCAGAAACAGAGCACTGAGACCTGTCAAGCTCAGAATTTGGTGTTATAGCTCCTGAAGTGTTAGGTTTTTATGAAGCTCTGTGGGTTTTAAGAGGTATTCTAGAATAACATGAAGAGATGTCTTAAATCATATCTTTAGACTAGAGACTACCATATAGGATGCACATTTCACCTGCACAGCCCTGGACACAGCAGACACCTTCAATGGATCCTCCTTAGTAACTGCAACTAGAGAGGTAAACATGCTAATCAAAATCATAAGCAATAATTTAAAAACTAATATTAGCTTCCATTCATTATTTCAACATTTTTCTCAAACTGGCACAGTGAAAATTTCTGTCTCATGTCTTACCTAAGTGAGCAACATGTCTTATGTGCCCATTCTTCTAGATTACATTTACATATTTATGATTACATTTTCAGACTCTCCAAAAATTGGTCTTCTGACGCATAGGTTTCAAGGAAAGCTTGAGTAGCAAGAAAAAGAATTTTAAAATAGCCCCCTTCAGAGACATTAAAATACCTTAGAAATGGAAAAAAAAAGGATGGCAAGTTTTCTAAGTTGTGCCTCCAGACCTCGATGCATTTGAGCCCCTCACATGATTTTCACACGTTTTTCAAAGTTTCAAATTATTAGAACCTGAATTAAGAGCAACACTAAGTCATGTGTATAAAAGGCTCTATAAAGTAGGTTGGCCTATTTTTTTTTAACCTGAAAATTGTTCTGGCCTCCACAGTCTGTGCCTGGAAAACATTCTGGGCAAGATGGAGTTGGCTGACTCTATAGCCACGTGTTGTACAAACAGGCATCACACAAGCCAGTTATGTACAACCAGAACTCCTAATAGTCTTCAGCTTTCAAAACACTAACCCCTGCTAAGGGAGTGAAAGGATCTGCCCTGCTTGTGTGGAGGGAACCTAACAAACACTCAGGAATAGTAGCTTTGATATTTTCCAGTTTATGGACCGCAAAAGCACAGAAAAAAAGGAAAAAATAAAAGGCATTGAAACTTGATTCACAATGCAGCCCTGATTTTGACAACCTTTTTGAAGAGGATGGAAGGTAGTACATGCAGTTTTGGTTTGCTGGATGGAAAATGAGCACTGAAGTCTAATTCTTGTTAAAATGGGAGAATAGCACTCCTGTTATTCAGGGGAGATGTTTGCATCTGAACCTCATGATATTAAATTCCAGAACAGGCTTAATTTTTGACCCATACTCATTCATGGGAAACTCTGGTCATACATAGCAATCAAGCAGCTGGCTTGGTGCTCACTTATGCCTTCCATTGACTGGGGATATGTTTGAAGACAGCACAAAGAAATATTGCTTTTTTTCTTGTTTTTAAACACTTCCAAAGGATCTAGACACAACAGTACTGTGCAGGAGTGAAGATGAATGGATGAGGGCACGGGGTCTAACAAACCATATAACTGGCAATGGCTTCAGGAAAGTTTTGTTCCTACGAGCAGTAGCCACAATCTCACAGGTTCCTTTTAACAAATTATATAAGCAAAGGAGTGCAGTGGGTACAGCACTTTTTGTCCATAAGTATCCTAGAATATGCCTCAAAATAAGCAGCTTTAGGTTGCTGACAGGCGATTCAGAGTATGACAGCCAGTTCTGACCAAAGGCAGAAAAGTTAGACCTGTTACAGAAAACAGCCACTGCTTTAAAATCAGTCCATCAGAAACCATCTGTGTTGACCTAATTATTCTACCTCCACTTAAATTGGAGGAAGTCTCTGATACACTTCAGAGTCTCCAGAATAAAGCTAAACATAATTTTACCTCTGCAAATCACATCCATTGTGACCACATTTCACAAAAAGGATTTTGCTCTCTATGCCAAGGCATCTGCACAGAGCTTAGGGAATCCAATACTGGGCAAGCTGAAACACATTTATTTTATTTATATTAAATCTACTACATAACATCTGGGCTTAATGTAGAAGTACATCACAGCAGACAAAAACACTGAAATCAGAAAAGAGCCCCTAATCTGCCCTAGCACCTTTCCTGTGCATAAATAAATTTGCCACTACAAAAAGACCAGGTCAGAGAAATGAGTGTAAATGTCCTAGGCTGGATTTGTCAAGCTGAAACTTTTCAAGCGTTTGAAAATTTGTGGCCAGAAGACAACAGCACGATCTGCAACAGCGCTTTCCTGCAAAACAGCAAGCGTAGGATTTTACTCCACAATTTTTGCAGGAAATGTAATAACTTGTGGTAGAAATAGAGAGTTTAGGGCTTTGCAGTAGGTAATTGCACTGTTATAAAAATATTTATATTTGTCTTGAAATGAAGCAACAAAGCAAAGAATTTCAGCATTACAGATTGGAAAGAACATCAACACTGTCTTCTTTTTTCAACTTGCCACATTTAGGATACTTGGTGTTGACCCATTCAAAAAGTCAATCAACAAAGAACACACCTGCTGTGCCAGATGACATGCTAAGAGGTTTTTGAAACATGTTGAAACTGTTTTCTGCCTGGTCTTATTTAATGTTCGTATTTAAAAGAAAAAAATCCAAAATAAGAAACAGTTTGCCATTTAACTTCCCATTTCAAAATTCTTGCCTCCATAAGAGAAATTAATTTTCCTGCACATTTTCTTTGGCAGAGAAATAAAATATTTCTGATTCATATTCTGCAGATGTTAAATTGTGATTGCTAGTATTGCTCATTGTAGAATTACAGACTGCTTTTAATACTTAATGTGATTTAACAGTCTTGACCTAAGCATGCTCCTTTCTGTGAAATACATTAGCATTGAACTGATTTAGAGTAAAAAGGTCTAGTGTTGGGCTTTTTTGAACTGATGTGGGTTCTTTTGGAAACAATAATTAATTGAAATAGCAACAACAAAAACAAACTAAAAAAAAAACCCAGAGACCCCACCAGAACAACTGAAAGTAATCAAAACAACTGAAATTTACACACTATTAATGTCACGAGGTTTACCTCAGAGATAACCACCTTTTAATTATTTCAGATGAATTTCAAGATTGAATTGTGTAGAATTGAAATCTTTGGTGGTATGACCCGGACTTTCACTTACTTCTATTATCTTGTAAATTTCTACAGTTGATTAAAGTATATTTCAGCCTTCCCAAACATTTCCATTAAAGTTTCTTTCTGTTCATGAAATGTTCTTTATGAGAATGCCAAACCTCAAAATATATCCTGAATCAGCTGGTTCAGGCAGTTTTTAACATTTCTTTGGGCCCAGGTCTATGAAGTCCCCAGCACTTATCTACAGCTTGCTCCAAGGCTCCATGAACCAGATGTTGTGGACACCAGGAGATTGAACAGTCAAGCCCATATTTCTGGTGCAACAGTGGAATGGAAGGCATGGTTTAAACCCCAAATGGTGAAAACTTGTTTCAGGAAGTTACAGGGCTATTTCAGGCAAAAGGACAAGAAAGTTCTGTAACACCAGCCTATTTTACAAAGTCACATTAGATCACTTAGAAAACTTTTTGACTCCTGAGAACAAACCCTCAGAAAAGAAACTCAATTACCTTCAGATGCACATGAGTAACTCATTGGTTCCAATAAGTACCAAGCCTGTGCATGTGCTTTTTGAGCATTTATGAATGTACAAGGCTAAGATGCTGGCAGATTTACATGCTGGATGCAGTTCTGCTTTTTGGTAGAAGGTGAAGGAAGATGAGCACCTCCCACTTTGGGAGCAGCAGCTATTCCACAAGCACAGGAACAGCTTTTCTCAAGGTGCATTCTGGCTAATAGGAGGAAACCTCAGATCTGCAACACTCTTAGTTTTCTATCAGACAATATGCTTTCATTGCAACCTTTAAATAGATGACAGAACAGCTTTGTTTTGCCTGAATGATGAATGAAGATTGTTTTTTCTAAATTACATGTTAAGAGAGTGAAAATGCTATATGCTTCCTGAGATTTGAATATATTTTTGGACTGAGATCTTCAAGGTACTGGCAATGCCAGAAAAAACTAAAGAGAGAAAAATTAGAAAATATTTTGAAAATGTTATCATCCTAGCTGAAGAAAAATTAAATTTGACTGTTTGTTATTACATAAATATTTGGAAAATATTAATTAAATATTTAATATTTGAATATAATGATGTATTGTATTAAACTAATAATGAAACTCCCACTGGTATTTTACATTAAATCTGATTAATTTTCCCCAAGATTTCTATGCAGGTCTGCTGGCATGATGCAGAGGGATTTTAAGCCTAAATAAATCAGAAAAAAAATAAAAGTACTAGCAATTGCTACAGTAAAACTTAAAGTAGGAAGAACTTGTTTTTAAGTTCTAATGCTATGTCAAGACTGTTAAATAAATCAGATCCAGGATATTCCTGGCCTGAAGGCCAGCCTGACTGCATCTGCACTATTTGGCCTTGGTCCTTTCTACCACCCCACCTTTGTCCTTTGCTTGGTGTAATGGTGTCCCAAAGACATGGACACATCTTTAGGTTTGTTCTTTTTTCATCCAATGTGCCTGAAATAATGTGCAGGCCCACCAAAACAGCGCTTTGATCATGTGAGCCTGATGCACAAGACATATGTTTCAGGAGCACACAGAGAAGTTGGAGGGTGCAGAGTCTGCTCAACCTCAAAGGTCTGTCCTGGCAAGAGGCATTTAAATGTGGTTCAGGCTTTTCTGTATTCCCTATTGAAACTGATTTCTGCTCCCTGCTTTCCCAGTGCCAGGAGTAGCTATTGCCTTAGAGAGCACCATACAGCACAGCTCAAAACAACCAGGGACCACACTCAAAGTTAGGCAGCACGGATGCTCAGGAGTCAGTGCCCAAACACACTCCCTGGACAAATTTTATTTAGCAACAGAAACAAAGCCCAAGTGTTTAAAGGAGCTTTACCACGCCCACAAGAACTGTAGGTTGTGGTAAAGGTCAAAATACCACTTATGGAAGCACACTTGGCTTTTTCAGCAATCTTGTCAGAGTTACAGCCCAGCTCTAAGGAGCGCACAGCCAGCTCCAGAGCTGTGTGCTCTGGGTGAGGAGAAGGAAAGGGACACCCAGCCAGGACACCTTCCTGGCACTGTCCTGCTCTGCTCCAGCATAGCTCCTGCCACAACTTCTCCACCTGCAAATGCGGGTGCTGATCCTTTCTAAGGGAATGGACAAGGGGTTGGGATTGTTTCATGATGCAAATAATAAAAAGGAGGCACTAGCAGTTCTGAACATTAAAATGGTATTTGTTATCAGTGATAAAATTAAAATAGATTGTAATTTGCTTTCTGCAAGAGCTGTAATTAGGATTCTATTTGCTTTTGAGTCATGTATGGAGCAACATTTCATCTCTTGAGGAAGGGTGAGAAGGTACATTTTCCATTTTTATATGCATACATCTGTATCTAGCATATAACATTCACACTTTGTTTCTTTTTTGAATACCACGTCAGCCAGTAATGCCTAACCTAAAAAGGCATTCTTTGCTTTTATGTTCGACTTCTTCAGTGTGAAAGTGCCTGCAGAGTCACCAATTAGAGTTTGAACATCAGGAGAAAGGTTTCAAAGCTCAGGTAGGAAGAGAGATCAACAGGAGAAAAATTATTCAGGGCCATCCTCAGTGCTGATTCTGACTGTGTGACTTAAAGCATATCATATTGGTTAACAGTTTTGAAAGGTATTTAAACTGATGGCTCCAATCAAAAGCAGTAACGTCAAAATAAATTCTTAAAATAGGAAAAACTTAGGACTTTCACTGAACTAAACTTAGATCTTAAATCCAAATAGGAGTTCTAAAATGTCCTGATTTTTTTTTTCCATATTAAGTGAGGTTAGTATGAGTTATGCTATTGTAAACAAAGGAAGATTTTCACAAAAAAAAAATCTGTATGTTGTGGTTACATCCACAGTTATTCCCTAAAATTAGGGGTAATCCCTCACAATAAATAACACCTATAAAATAATAGAAGGCAGAAGATTCTTAAAATAAGTCAGAGGTGAATTTTATGGAGTACTGTTAAAGCACAGTGGTAGGAGTCCTCTGTTCCATTCATAATACATCTTTTCAGCTTAAAAATGAATAATGAAAGAACTATTATATTGAAAAAATGTCATGCTTAAAGCAGATGTGATACATTTTCACTGTGGTCAGAAAATGGTCTACAGATAGATTGGCTAAAGTATGTCTTTGGCTACTGTTATATCTTTTATTTTAGTTTAGTGATATATTTTGTTCCAATCATTTAAAAATAAGTTTGTCCTGTCAGATTTTTTAGGATTTTTTTGAGAAGTTAGAGGCGTGGTTCAGCAATTTTATCCCCCTAAACTGAAGGAAGTTTGTAAGAGGTACAACAATTTTCTCCTGAATGTGGATTAGGTAGCACCTTCTGTGTAATTTCCTTCTTGTCTGTCTCTCTGAAGTGGTTTGACCGTCACATTTTCTCCAAATGGCACTCCAAATGCTGGACTGCCTGAGCTCTTTCCATGGAAGGACTAAGGTCTGTGGAGGAACCATAAATGCTGCAAAATGCACCTTCTGGGAGCTTCCACCACAATGCAGTGAGGGGGATTCAGACGCACCACTTCTGATGGTCGAGTGGGAGGAAAGAGAGGACCCAAAGACTTGTGAAGTCAGAACAAGCTGCTGCAGGCAAAGTTGTTCCTTTTTTCTACCTCAATGACCTGTAATTTCTCAGAGAAACTTCCTACCACCCCACGAGCTGAAACATGAACCACACTGGGCTCTTTGGGCAGTCTCACTGGTGAGCTTGGTAAGGGGTTCTGGGACCCTGAACACTTGGGTTGCCCCCTGATGCACCTCCAGCATATCTGGCCAACTTACATCAGGTGGAAGCAGACACACACACACAGCAACTGACGGGATATGCCCAGCTTTAGCCCATTTCTCATCCCAGACTGCCCCAGCTGATGAGGGGCTGTTGAGGTGAGCCTCACACATCACTTTCTTCCCAGCTACCTCCCTGCAGCAGGTTTATCCATTATGATCAGGGGCTTTCTTCAAAGAAATTGTTGCCAAAGCCCTTTCCACCATCCAAACAACTCATCAGATAATGTCTGACTCATAACATAGCCAACCCATTATTTTTGCTTTTAAGTGGTGTGACCATCTCTAAGAGTACCCTGACTGCTCTGTCTCACAGTTCAATGGTAAGACAACCTAATAGGGCTATATTTTCAAAATGTAGCTTTGGTGTTTTCTTTAAAAGAGCAACAAAAGTCTTCTAGCTGTTCAAACCTGTTGCCTTTCAGGGCTGTGTTCTCTAATCCTCCTGTTACAAATGACCAAACAGGAACTATATTTAAATTCTTTCTAACTCTTTTTATTTTACATACCTTTAATTTCTCCCCTTTAAAAGCTGAGAAACAACCTTTACACTGTCCCTTTTCAGATGGAAGATAATGCAGGTCTCAGAGCATCTTGGAGGATCAGGGGCCATACATGTACAAAGTTTGCCAAGAAATATGTAGCAGAACATATTCTGACAATACAGTGAGAAATTTTTGAAACTTTGTTGAGCTAAACCAGAAAAAAACCTCAATCTCATTTCACAACTCTGTGTCACAGGACAGCTGTTCCAAAATCTGTTGCACTTTAGCATCCTATTTTGTTCTAGGACAACATCCATATTTCATTAACTCCTATTTGTCATTTGCATAGTCTGCACATTAGGATACACAGTACATCACAAAATATTTCTTTGTTGAGAGGCAGCTCACTTATGGCATTATGATAATGACAGTATGGCACACTTCATGGCACATTTTTTCAATATTTAGGCATAGGTAATATTTAAAACTTCTATTTTGCTGTTATTGAATCTTGAAGACTTAAAATTACCAGAATTCATGTTCACAATTCATGTTCTGACTTTCTATAACCCTATTTTAAACAAAAATGTTAATCGTATTTATTTATGCATGTTTCCCTGTATAACTCAAACTCTGATCAAGAGAACCAAACTTTTAATGTGAGCATTCACTAACATTCTTTAGTAGCCAAAGCCATACTTTTTGACACTTTTTACTGTGATTTATTTCAGGGAACAGCACAAAACTACATGCAAAAGAACATGTTGGTTTTTAATATTCCCCTAACTTCAGAGTTTTACTGAGGTTTCTGGTTCTGTGTGTTACAAAATCTACAATAGTGATAATACTAAAATCTTTTAAAATTCCCTAATTACATTCAGATTTTTACCAGTTTACAAAAAGCTCCTCAGAGTGAAATGTAAGCTTTCAAGAAAGTACTTCAAAAGAATAAGATAAAATACATTCTGGCTGGCCATTTTTATACAGATAATAAAGAAACTAATTCATTGTTTGGACAGGCCAGTGAGTAAAAAGTAACTGAATTTCTGGGGGAGATCAAGTACTTAATTCAACACATGATCTGCGTCAGCTTTAATTTGTAACAAACATATAATGAATCCAAAATAATTTTAAAGTAAATATATTAGAAAGCTTATGGAGATTGTCAAAAGAGATTTTTTATGAAAGACTGCATAGCTACTCTTGCTTCCAAACATCACATGAAATATTTTCCTACTTTAAGCACACAAAAAATTGAAAGTAAAAATGTTCTTTATGGAATAAAGTGCAATAAATTCTGTAAAGACCTAGAGACTGTGCCACTTGAGGAAAGAATGAGTCCAGAGGTTGCAAGTTTTATTGTTAGTTTGCATAGAATTTAGGACAAAATTCAACTTTGTGCAGTGAGGGAGAACTAACCTAAACAAAAGCAGCCCATTTAATGTGCACACCAACAGAGTCCATAGAAGAGAAGGGGAAAGATTGAGGACTAAAGGAAGGAGCACTCGGTGGGATGCATGGCACTTGGGGAGACTACACTGTTCCTGGGGCAGGGGGGACACCTCTGCCAGCTCTTGTTTCAAAGGGTTGACTAGGGCTGGGCACTGCTAAGAGCCCTCAAATGTCCCTCAGAAACCTCCCATCTCCCTGCCAGGCAGGGCAGTGCCTCCCGTGCCCTTGGTGTTTGCCTTCCCCACCTGTGGATGGGGCAGAAGGGGTGGTGCCTCTGTTTTCTAGCTCAGAGTTAAGCGCAGGTCCTGGCCATGTCTCTGGGCAATTAGCATTTTTACCTCCTCTTGGGCTTCAAGCTGCTCTGGGTGGACTCAGAATTAAGGAAAACTGGTGGAAGTGGGGCAGGTGCTCTGCTTCCTAACTGGAAGAAAAATGCTGCCCAACAATAGCACCCATGCACGGAACTCCCTGGGCAGAATTGCCACCAACCAGATTAGCCAACCTATGCTATAGAGGGAAATCTGAATCAACTTTTCAGGATTTAAGTTTATAGAGGAAATGGGAAATTACTCTAACTGACACGTGGAAAAATTGAAGTTCTAACTTCAAAAAAATGCCAGCCAACCCAAGAAGCACCAAGGAAGCTAATAGCAACAAGCTGGTTCACCAAACATAAATGCAGCAATTTCAAACAGAAAACACTAACAAATTTAGTTAGTACAATTAGAATCACCACCAGCAATCAATATTGATATGTCACAGCTCTTTCCACATGACAGCATTGTGTGTTTGGCTAAAACTGTAATTGTTCTCATATGAGGGCACTCCAAGTAAGGATGAATGAGATTATGAAATCTGCAGAATGCTTTCAAAAGATGCCAAATGGATCACTGTCATAAGGAGGGATTGATTTAGACAACAAGATTAACACTCAGAATGATGAAGCACTATATTTCATATCCAAATAAAGAAATGGAAGATTTAGTAAAGCAAATAACTGGAGAAATTGACACTTGCTGACCAAGTTAACATATACAAGCGAAGATAATTGATATGAGCAAAATTTGATATTAAGATTCAATCTGCCAGTTAAAGAAATGCAGCACAGACCTCACTGTCAAACTAGGACACCTTCTCTTATTGCTCCTGTTTGGCTTTGCCATCCATGTCTTAATAAAGACAAAGTGCAGATGAGCACAACACAAGTATCACATGATTTGATATTACACCAGGAGACTCACAGAAACAGTGAGTATAATAACATATAGCTCATGTGCTTGACAATTTGGTGTACACACAAGTATAGATGAAGATTTTGGCCAAGTTTGCAAAAAAAGAATCAAATATATATTTTGAAAAGAAATTATCTGCTACAAGCATCACACACTTCACCCTTAAAGAAGAATTCTCACAGACCTCAACTCCAGCTTAAGCCTAAATGCATGAATCTTGAAATATTGAAGGGATCTCAAAATATGAAAGGAATTTTAGTGTCACAACAGGCAACAACTAAATGTACTGGAGTAAGCTGCCTTTGTTCATCAACAGTCTGCATCTTAAGAATTAAACTACAGATTTTCAATAAACATTTCCATTTGGATATATGGAAGTGGAGGCTGGAAATGCATCAGAAATAAAAACAGGTGTCTGCGCACTTCTGAAAGCAAATAGATATTTAAGGGAACAAAACCATGGCAAACATATGGATGATTCTGTTGGCTTAACAACCAAAAGTTAGTCAGAAGAGTAGGAGGAAATTTATAGGATATACATGAAAAATGAATATAGAACATCTGCTGGGAGAGGGATCTACAGGGGAGCAGGGCCAAAAACCATTACTCAACACAAGGAAAATTCATGGGGTTTCATAACAAAAAGGACAGAGAGCAGCTAGAAAGAGACTGGACTGGCAGGGGCCATGCTCATGCCTGTAGCACATCTAAAAAGAAAGGTTTCACCTGTGATGTAGGCTTAGATGAACTCTGACTGGACTCTAGTAATTCAAAAATGCTTGCTGGTACATTTGTTTCTAAATGAGAGGAAGAGTAAAAGGGCTTTGATAGGGAAGTGGCTGTAACTGTGGTTCTTATGACATTACTGACCACTGCTGTGAATTCCTTCCTCTATGGTAATTCATAGCCAGGAGTAACTGCAGGTGCCAACACCTCAAGTCTCTAAGAACTGCAGCTCTCTGCTTTGTCCCGCCCTTAATATGTAGCTCTTGCCTGTGCTATTCCCATCTGTACTATCATACCTAGGAGCAGGTGTGAAAAACCCATCTTTGCTCCCTTCCTCAGAAGAAATGGGAAGGCCTATGAGTGAGTAAACCAAACAAGTGTATCACTCATGAACCACAGTGCTGGACAGCCATAGCCCCTCCCAGTGCACCAGCTAACTTGCACAGAAATTGTCACTGGTCAATTTTCCAATGAGGAATTTTCCAAGCAAAAATGCAATCTGAGCATCCTTGAAGCATCCTTCTTGCATAACTTGTATTATGCAGTGTAGGAAGAATGAGGATATTCATTTAAAGCCCCTTTGGAAAAGCAGCTTCAGTTCTTCTGAAGGTAATGGAAGGAACAAACTCTCACTGCCTCATGGAAAAGGTTCCCAGGCTGTGCTTCTTTATGAACTGGGCACTGCTGACCAGGGGTGTCCTAAGTTTGTGAATTTGACCTCAACATCTTTCTAACTTCACCATAGTATGGCAGTGTGATTACATAAAACATCCTGGAGTTCCCCAAGGCGACACAAATGACAAACCTACTCTAGTCTTCCCATTTGGAAGAGTGTAATTACATCAGATGAAGCAATTTGATATTCTAACTAATTTCTAAAATTATGCCTGGAGACTGGATTTTTGTGACTACTCCCTCATTTACATGAAAATTCAGGATAACCAAAAGAAAATGAGGTTGTAAAACATGCTAACAGTTTAGTTCATCCCTAAGAGAGAAACTTGCCAGTGTGATTGCAAAAGAATAACCTGCTATAATTTGTCTTTCAAGGATCTACACCCTTGTAATGGTTGGAAAACTAAGGCATTTGTTAGTTTGAAAGGCTCCCCCCTCAATACAATCAAGAAAAAGCCTCTCTCTGATGGTACTTTTCAGATTCCTGCCCATGTTTTTCACAAGCTAACCTGGGATTATTACTTGTACACTTATATATTGAGGGACTAAGTAAATACATCTACTATCTTATTTTTACTGGGACTGACCTCCAAACAGAACAGGAAATCTCTTTGTAAGCAAATTCCCATAACCAGTCCCCTTGCTGTTTAGTCTGCATTGGATTAAGCAGTGACTTGCTTGCTTCTTTGATTGGCAACTATAGTACTATAAAAACAAATGTACAGAGCAAATCTCACCAGAAAAGCCTCCCAATCTGCCGACTCTTTCAGCTTTATTTGGACTGAAACTTGATGATAGCTCCACTAGACAGGAAACACTCACCCCTCCTTTCTAATATGGCACTACCAGGAGGACGCATTTTCTCACAGACCAAGTAGCAAAGCTGAGAGCAGGGGAGAGAGCAGCAACACCAGAGACCTCCTATAGTACATGTCTCAAATTCAAACTGTTTTAAGACAGCAGAAGCTGACAAAACTATTTATTTAACCTGCATTTAATTCTTTAATTGAGAAAAAACATGGTTTACACCATGCTTGAAACTGGGTGAGATATGGAGAAAGCAGAGCAAAGGCATCCCAGGCATTTTAAGCCCACCACATGGTAGAAGCTGGAAGGAGCAGACACTTGAACAGCAAACCTTTTTTTGTTGTTGTTGTTTTGTGGGGTTTTTTGTTTGGTTTTTTGTTTGTTTGTTTGGGGGTGTTTTTTTTGTTTTCTTACTGGATATGACACACTGCTTGTTAATAATCCTCTGCAATTCTGTATCACCAGGAAGCTCCTGGTGATATAGAACCAGGTGGTTGGGACTCTGCCTTTGGTGCTGTAAGAATTCACAGATATGCAGAAGGGCTCAATATGTACAGCTCAGTATGTACAGTACTCAGCATTGACAGAAAAGATAAACATACACGTGACAGAAAAGGAGTTGGGGGCATTATCCTGCTGTTCTCTACTGTATCTACCAAGTCATGATATTTATATGAAGTGACCACATATTGAAAAGTCAAAGAAATCAAATATTTATTCTTGAGTCCAAATAAGAGATGCCACATACTTGGACTAGCACTGAACAAAGGAGCCACCAGCAGGTGTGAAGTGGTGCAAGTCTTCTCCCTCTTACACTTGCATCATGTGCGTTTGACACTGCTCTCAAAGTCCAACCTCACCGGCCATCCCAGCCAAATGCCCCAGTTCCTTAGAATCCTACAATAACCTGACTTGGATCATCATTGATCCTCACTTCCATGAGGATCACGGAAATCCAGCTCCTGGCCCTGCAAGGACACCTCAAGTGTCACACTGTGTGCCAGAGAGCATTGTCCAAATGAGCTCTGCCAGGCTGGTGCTGTGACCACTGCCCTGGGAAACCTGTTCCAGGGCCCAGCCACCCTCTGGTCCAAACATAACCTCTGCTATGTATTGGGCTGCCTGTTGGAAAGTTGTGGATTCACCTCCTACTGCTACCAGTACAACCGCGGTCAAAGAACACATCCAAGAACTGGAAACTGTACAGGCAAGTATGTATGTGTGTGTGTGCACAATTCATCCAAGTCTGGATGGCCACAGAAAAATTTCTTCTGCTGCTTCTTCACCAAAATAAAAGATGGATCAGAGACAGATTTGAAATTATGTAGCCACCTACCTATGCACAAGAACTTGAATCCAAAAGAGTCCTAGCACGTTGAGAAAGGCAAATTGCAGCTCCATACCTGAGTCATTTGCACTCCATCTGGGCCTGTTAAATGCTGGTGCCCAGCTACACCCAGGCTGAGGTCTCCTTCCTAAAAGACCAACAGGAAGGACACAAATAAAACTTCTGTGAGATTCTCTAACTTTTTTAAACTGAGGAAGTGGAGGTGGCCACTTACTGCGAAGCAGTGAGGTGCTAAATCCAGCAAGCACCAGGAAAGCCATGAGCTTCCTGGTCCTTCTCCCTCCTAACCCCAGCTATATTCTGACTTTTCATCTCACCTTCCTTCTGCTGACTCTCCTACTAGCTCCATTTATTGCTGAACTCCAAGATCTCATTTGATAGGGTGAGAAGCAGGAAGGGGTAAACACCCCCATCCCATTCACCTGACTCACATTACTCTGGAGCACATTTCCACACCTGCTTTCATATGATTTATGTGAAAGCAGTTAAAAAGACACTAGAAGAAGTATCTTGCTGGCAAAAAAGTAGCTGTCTGACGTTGGTTTCCTCCTTCTTTTGGTGTAGGGTACCCACATTAGCCACTTCTTGAGAACATCAGCTCCTGTGCAAGATGGTCACAGGCTGGTTTTGCAGATCAGACACTGAATTTCTTCTCTGAAAGAGAAAGAAAAAGGTTAGGCCTCTTAGTTAGTTTTCTGGGATGCCTGAAGAAAGCCTTTCCTGGAGCTGGCACCAGCTCATCCCCACCAGCAGTGCTGCTCACAAGGTTTTCTCCCAGCCAGCTCTGGGGGTGGCTGGATCCCTTCACGGGATGACATAACTCACTAAACCTGCAGAAGGCTACACCTGCCAAGGGTGGGGGGGGGGGAACCTTTCTGGCATTTTAGGAAGTTGGATTGCCTCAGCAGAGGCCAGTGATGCCAGAACTGCCACAAGAGAGGGCAGGGCTCGTGACCGTGGGGCGAGGGAGAAAGGCCACTCCTTCTTGGCTGGTTTGGCCATCGGAAGAACAGCCTGAGGTTCCTGCCAAATTCCTGGATCACCAGGCTGGAGGCAGAAAGCTGCAGGGCTCCCAGGCCCTGCCTGCTGAAGCTGGCACTGTGCCTGGCACCCCAGGGTGTTAACTGGGACAGGGAAACAGAGCTGCTGGCTGGACAGCAGGGCACAGGGACACTTGCCAGCTGGGGCAGAGCTCCAGGGACGTCCCTCGCACAGCCGAGAGAGGCAGGCCTGCACCCTGCAAAAGAGCATCAGCCTCATCTGGGGAAACCCTCATGATGCCCTAGACAGATAAAAATCCTTGCCTTTAGCTTGGGGCACAGCAGTAAGGGGGAGTGTCCCCTCTCTGGCAGAGAAAGGACCTGATGTCAGGTGTCCTGTCACTGTGGAGAGCTTAGACTGAGGTTGAACTGCTATTTCCAGCAGCTGCACTACTTTTGGGGTTGTGGGTTTGTGTTTTTGTTTTTTTTTTTTGGGGGGGGGGGCTGGGCTTTTTTGTGGTCAAGGGACTATTTGGGCTTCTCAAAGGATATTTATCAGAGCTTCCACTGGTGGATGCCATCAGGGGTTAAACACGAGCTGCATATCTACTTACTGAGCTACTTACAGGAAGGGAAGAGAAGAAAAAAAAAAAAAAAAGAAGAAAGAAAAACCAGAGGCAGTCCCAGGCATGCCCAGGAGCAGACCTTTGGGCACCTCAGGAATTTTACTGGCAGGAACATAGGCACTTGCAGACTTCAGACGCCTCTAGGGTTAGGCAGTAGCTGAACAGGGGTTTTGAGGATCTAAATATTGGCCACAAATGCCTCCGAGGCAGTTAGGCAGAGCTTACATGCCTAAACCTTTTTTGTGGCCCTAGCCCTAAACTAATATTATGGAAAATACCAGCAATTATTAGGGACTTCTTATCAGATTGGATACATATTTCCTTTGCATAACTTTACCATGGCCTCATTTATGTGGTGCTTGGAGAGGATGAATACCTGTTCTGCATGAGTAATTATGCCAAAGGCTCGTGTGAGGGAGGTAGTTTGTGACTGCTGAGCAAGGCCAGCTATGCTTACCCACACAGCTCCAGCACTCACAATTGGTCTTACCACTAAATCCCCCTTGTTGCTTCATTTGCCTGATTGCAAACAGATCCCAGAATCTGCAGTTGCCCTGAGATGATTGATGCCAAGATGCTGCAGTGAAAAGGAAGTATTCTTTTAAGTGTTATCACGTCCACGAGCATAAGCAAAGCCACGTCACGTGACAGAATGTAAATAGAGTATTTCTTAGAAAAGCCATTTATTTGCCTCCATGATTTATTATTCAATGACATGTAGGCTATTTTTTCTTTGTTACTGGCACTCATGTTCATAATAACAAGGTACTTGACTTGAAGGTATTTGGCCAACCTTTCCAAAGTGCTATGTAAGCAGTAATCAGAGAGAGCTAGGTTCATGAGTCAACAAATTGCTCTCCCATGCTGATCAAACAGTCTTGGCATCTCTAAAAAAAATACAAAATCAGATATTGGGCTGGCTTACCCAGTTTTCTCTCTAAAATTGTTTATTGTATTTGCATTTGGCAGAGTTCAGGCTTAAAATAACCAAAAGTGACAGTTGTTTTATTAATAAAATTTTACATGTGATTTTCATTTACGTTTAGAAGGATAAATGAGACAGCAAGTTAGCCTCTAAAGTTTTTGTTGCCATAAATTGGGTTTCATATGCTCAACCTAAAGGCAAATGATTCTTTCATTTTGCACCATACCTCCACAGCCTGCAGGAGAAAGCAGTTTAATACTTGGGTCAAAGCTAGCCAGATTAGTAGAGCTGAGGTTTATTGTGAAATCTTATATTCCAACCTACACCAGGTTATTACTGCTAAAGCAAGTAACAATCAGATAGACTGCACAAGCTGCAGGCTTTACTAGGAGGAGGAACTCAAATCTAAGTGGGATTTTGACTCGATTTCCATCATATATGCTCACAAACCCAGGTCTTGAATCCAAAATGCACATTCCCATGCTCAATATTGCTACTTCACTGTGTAAATGAATGTTAAAAAAAAAAAGAATCTTTAGTTGTGAATCATCTCCCTGCTTCCGTGTGCAAAGTGAGTAGAGCCATGTGAATAATTGCATGTATTTTCACTGTGACTGCTGAATTCAAAATATTTTGGAAGCTTGCATTAAACAGATGCAACTTCCCTTTCTCTCCCTGCTCTTAATTTTTTCCATGAAATGAAAAGAGGAGAGCCTCATGTGTACTGAAAAACTCCTTCTGACCCCCAAAATGAAACACTTTGTTTTTTGGACACACGTAGTAAAAGCAAAGGAAATTAAAAGGCTAAATTTCATAAAGGAAGAAACAGTGTTCTCCCCATTCTGATTCAGTAACCAGTATGCAAGAGACAAATCCTTTGGTTTCCAGAGGTCTTTGAAGCCGTCATGTCCATTCCCTGGAGATGCCACTTATCATCCCTCAGCTTGAGGGGGACCACCAGGCTGTGGCTTTCCCTGCAGCCAGTCTGCTGTGCACCTTTTCTCTGTGCTGCCTGTTTTGTGGTGCCCCAGACATGGAAGCAGCTCCCAGGGAAATGAGGTGAGGTGTCACCGCCTGAACCAGCTGCCTCAAAAGCAGCAGGTCATCCTGCTGCAGACAAGATGCTCCCCCAAGGTACAGCTCTGCAGGTGGAAGCTCTCCTAAGCACCCTCCTTTTGGATCTGTTTTGGTCTGTCTGTGTAGTAAGCTGTTCGCCAAACCCAGAGGCTTCTTTATTCTCAGTGAAGGAGCCTTTCCTGCCATGCTACACAGTTATGCTGCTTTTTAACCAAAGGGTTACTTCAGCATTTGGTTTCTACCAAAGGGCTGTTAAAATATTTTCACTTATTGCAGGACCACAAACATCTGTTAATTATGGGTCTGGGGTTTATTTATTTATTTATTTTAATAGCTAGGTCTTATTGACCTTCACTTAAGCACTTTTGAATATTTTACTCCATATAAAGACTGCTGTGTTGAAAAGTGCTAACAATTACCATCATGGGAGTCTTGGATTCAAAGACACTTTGCAGACCTCATTAAGCCAAGGAGCTTGCCAAGTCCCGTCTTTTCAGCTCAGTGGAAGCAACACTAAAGTCCCTTCATGTAGCAAAGCAGCTGCTAGGAATGGAGCCTGCCTGGCATGGGCAGAGAGAGCTAAGCTCACCCAGGGAGACTTGTCAGCCCTGGCACCAGAAGACAAGGAGTCACACTGGAAACAAAGCGAGCTGTGAGAAGAACCTTAAAAAGAGCTGTGAGAAGAACCCATAGAGCTGATCAGTGAAGCAAAGTCAAGAACTCTGGGCTAGACAAAAACCTCCTGTTTTTTTCATGTCACAGGAAACATGACTTCTGTCTAGTCTCTGTGTAGTTACAGTGATAAATCTTGACCAATGCAGAACAAGACTGGCAAGGTTTTCCAAGCCCAGCTAGTGATGGGCTAGCACACTAGGAGGTCTGCATCATGCCATTGAGAATTCTTGTCTCGTATGCTGGAGAAAAGCAGATGTTTGAGAAGTTTCAAAAAAGTAAGATAAGCCAAATCAGCTCTTCAAAGAGAGGTAAGATGCTTTAGGCACTCAACAGATTGAAAAGCCAGACTCCATATTTGCATACTAAACATGGAGGTAGGAGAATGCCTCAGGTTAAGCAACAGTGTTTCTGTGCTTTTGAGCTCTGTATGTGAAGGATTGACCACAGGCACTCAACTGCATCAGTCTGAGTGAGGCAGATCCATCTTACACTGTCACAGGAATATGTACAGGGCAAGAGCAGTTTAGAGCCTTCAGTCTAAAGGAAGTGAGAAGCTTATTGGCATTGGTGTTCTATCAGGGAACTCAAAAACAAGAAGGAAATTAACAGACCCACAAAACAATTGAGGCTTCTGAATCCAGCACTATTTAGGCACTTTCCATCTGTGAGGGAAAGAAAAAGATGTGCAAACACATGACAGGTATCCTGATTCCCAGGCCAGTGCTGTCCACAAAGTCCATCCTTCATTCTTTGTGTCCTTCTCAGCTCAGGATGTTTTCAAATAAGTATTTTCCAAGGACAAATCCTCTTTCCTCTCTACTTCCAGTGAAGTTACAGAGATGAACCCTCATATTTCCTCAGCACAACCCCTCAAAATTTGTTTGCCCCAAGCAACTCTATATTAAAGATTAACTGTTATATTAAGGATTCTCCCTATATTTGTATTCAACCATACATCCTTGTAAGTACTCATCCAGTACAGCACCCAGAAGCTGCCCAAACACAATTCCCAAGTGTGATGTAAGTGAATACCTCTTTGTGGCATGGCTGTTAACAAGTTTTATAGAAATAAGAAAATAATACAAAATTTGCCTTGGAACAAACCTGAATGATAAAATCCCTTAGTGAACATTTTTGAGACATTGTTTTTGCATTTAATTTACAGCTTCCTAGTGTTTATCTCTTCAGGTGGGATTTTACAAATTAACCATGGGTAGGACACACCCCACTTCATAATTACCTTATCTTATTTAAATAGGAGACAGATAGCAACTTCTATACGTGCTCACACCTTGCTAATAGAAAACAGTGATCTATTGAAAATTTCTTTATCACCTCCAGTTCCCACACAGGTGTTCTTGGTGATAAACTACTGAATGATATAAACAGTGATTTCAGGTAAAAAGTAACAATTAGTCAAAAGGAAAAGGTAAAAAAAAAAAAGAAAAAAGCCACAAATTAAACCACATTTGCTGAGAAGGATTTGGAGCTGAAAATATTCAAATACAAGACTATAAATGTGAATTTTTTCAGTGAGACACATAATCCCTTGGACTTGCCTTTAGTAATGCTTGCTATCACGTCTCACAACCCATAGGCAATTTCTCTTCCCTTTTGAGATGGTCTTGATAGGCAATTCACAGATATGATAAGGAAATGTATGATATTCCCTTTGGTGTCAGGCAGTGCAGGTTTGTCTCCAGTGGGTGCTGTCACAGATAGGGTGTACAGCTATTCCTGACAACAGTGGTAGAAGAGTTATTCTGGAAGAGGAATTACTAAAAAAAGCTCTCTCCATTTTAGTTCTTCTGGGATTGTTCTTTCAGATGTAATAGAGAGCATTTTAGTGTATTTAAACCAGCTAAACTGTGTTGCTGCTATTGTGCAATGAGCGTATTGAATACCTCAGGTCCACAGAAAATTGTGGAAGTTTGTGTTCTACATTGCCTTTGATTATTTTCTTTTCTGTATTCCAAAGAAAATATTTATTTTATAGCCCATACTAATTCCTTCCAAACAGACCACTAGAGGCCCCAAAAATAAAAGAAAATTCAAGCTTGTTTTTGCAGAAGTGCATGGCCAAGCCTTCGGTCCTGTGAAGGCCACAGCTTTCTGGACAGGGTCACTAGAGACAAAACTGGAAACTTGAGCATGTGATGATGTTTTCAAAAATCAACCCTCTCACAATTTTCCACCACCTGCATTAATTATCCAATAATGGTATAAAGTAAGATTAGTAATTCATAAACTCTTTGATAAAATGTAAAAGAACAGAGTATCAGTTTAACAGAAGCAGGAATTCAAACATACATTAAATTTCCCAATAAGTATTCCAAGGTTGTGTCTCAGGCTTTTTCCAGAGCAACACTAACTGTGCTGTCTGTCAGGACAGGACTCTGGCTTTGCATTTATTATTCATGTGGTACCCAAGGGACTCAGTGGCTGCACTCAGCCAGGCAGACATCACCATGACTGGACAAGAGTACCTCAGTCTAAAGAACAACACTGCCATTCTCTTATCAATTCTTCTTAAAGTTTCTGCCAACTTATGGGCAATAAAATTATTTTCAAAAAGTAGTAATTTTGTTTTAGGGGAAAGAGTAATGTTTTTTTTCAGTGGCTTTTAGATTATTTCTATAGAACCAACAGAGTCCTGTTGAGTAGGGAAATTCTTCTTAGATTTTATATCACACATCAAATTTCTCTGTTATTTCTGCCTCATATGCTTTCTGCAGTGGTTTTATGCCTCAGTTATATTCTCCACATATTGGTGTCTATTGAACTTCTGAAACTTGGAGTTAAATACCTGCTTAATAAGTCAGGGTTGTTTTGGGTTTTTTGTTGTTTTTGTTTTTGTTTTTTTATTTCATTCCCTTTCCCAAACAGTCAAAAAAAATAATCTTCAATGTTTTCCATAGGTCAGGTGTTGTCTGGGTAGGTTTCTTCCAGCATCTACAAGAGGTACCAAGTTAATGACAGAGGTTTCTAGGCCCAGAATGCATGAATTACTAATGGAAGGGTCCAGTTTCTCAATAAGAAATGCAGGGTGCCACTACATAGGCACAGCATGCCAGTGCACAGCTGAACAGCATCCTTAGCATATCTACTTAGCAAATATTGCTTTCTCAAACCCTCAAGGCAGATGGGATTTAGACCAAAAGTGCCACTGGCCAAACATCTATTCCAAGGGCAATTATACAGAGTATCAAATATATTTGATTATTCCTAGGCATTCTTGATAAGCATCAGATATGCTTAACACTTTCTGGGAAATCTTTTCATAGGAACAGGGCCCCATAGGTATAATTCATCATGCATTAAGCAAATTGGAATAAATCTCTTTAAGCATCTTTGCATTCTTGAGATCTGTTGCATTGTTTTCATTTGGAGTGGCCACAAGCAATCACAGAGGTATTTTTTATTCTTGTTGCAGTTCTTATAACACTAGTGTTGGCTGTGGATTATGGCTCACACTCCAGCAGCACCAGTATTGTCTCATGTCCCTGACTCCTCCTTACTCTGCTCAGTCAGCATCCAGTTGGATGCCACCATCTGTCAGAGTCCACGAGGAGGCATGGGGTCTGAGAGTGGATTCTCATGAGAAAGACAGCAATGTGAACAGGAAATGTCCCATCAGGAATCCTTTCTTGGGACGGGCTCCTGTGGAAAAGAACAAACCCTTATTGTCACTATTGCAGCTTTAGCTTTATATTCTTGTGCTCATCCTTTGATTCATTCTCTCACCCCCCACTCTATTCCCATCCAATGGGTGGGAAACAGGATATTTTGTGAAATTCTTTCCTTCCTGTGGGTGTACATGACATCTTTAATTAGCAACTCTCTGCAATGGAAGTGAACAATTAGAAAGCGCAACTATCCTGTTGATGAGATCGTAATACAGTTGCTTTTTCAACAGGTATTTAAGGCATCACTTTCTGTCATTTACTAAGATCATTGATGTTATTATTTAAAAACATCACACACCAAAAAAAGTCTCTAAACACTTCCCTACAGAACTAGTCATCAGGAAGAGCTTTACAAGCATTCTCTGTCTTTGTAACCCCTGAAAGTTTTTTTGGTTTTTTTGTGATGCAAAGAGTGGTGAAAAGGAGACTCTGCCTTCTTCCATGGACAGAGGTCCAGCCAGCTGGCACCTGCCATTTTACCTGGAATAAGTAGGAATACTTGTTTATTTAATAACCTAAATGCAGGAGCCGATCAGGGCGATGTGTGCTTCTACAGAAAACCCCAGTGGCTGAAAAGATTTTTGTCAGGGTGGGATTTGACACTATGGAGGCACAGAAATCAGCAATGCCTTGGAAGAAGACCAAATATAGACAAACCTGGCATGCTCAGAGAACCTGCAACTAATCCTTCCTTGTCTTGTCCTGTATGCTGGTAGGTGTAAATGCTATTAAGCCTCATCTGGCAGGTCTGCCCTTAAATGCCAGCAGTCCAAGTGATAGCCCTCAACTTCTGGATGTCCCATAGTGTTGGACTATCCCTCTCTTCCAGATCCACCAGGATTAAATTTTCTTTTCCCACTGCTGCTCCAAGGGACATTAAGATGATCCTGCTTTCTGATTTTCCTTCCTTTTTTTCCTTTGCTTCTTTTTATTAGTTTGAACTTCTGATGTTCTACCTGGCACCTGGGAGAACTCATGTACACCACTACAGAGCAACATACACTCATTTTGTGAAAACAAACAGTAACAACACAAGAAGCTAGATCAGAGAAAACCAGGATCTCTGAGCCAGCGTGACATTCCAAAATTTGGGGCTGTGAACTAAGAAAACTGCAGAACAAAGTACAGGGTTGTGCTTTTGCTAAAATATCTGTCATTTCCCAAAGGTGTTGGAAGGTTGGTGTGAATACCCGTGTGGGATCTCACCAGGCTGTACGTCACATCTGAGAAGACACAGACAGGAATGAGAAGATTTTCAGGCTGAGCTTGTGCGCCAAATCTCCCAACTGCTATCTCACATTGTCACAGCAACAGGTCTGTCTACAGCTGCTCCACAGCACAAAGCAACTGCAGGCACTGCCTCCTCATTTTCATACAGATCTAATCATGAAACAAGAATGTGCTTGGTCATATTTGTGCTGGGACTGCATGTCCTCAGCAAAGTTTGCACACCCCGATAAATTGGCTTGCAGTTGAAAATAGAAACTACTACTGTAATAACAGAACATCAATGCACATTTCTCTGAGCAAAGATTGCCAGGGTGTGAATATTGCTAATGGCAATACTACACATTAATAGACATTTCTCTGAGTAAAGATTGCCAGGGTGTGAATATTGCTAATGGCATTTAGGGTCTTTATCTCATCTTGTTAAGTGTTATCAATCAAACTACAGGTGTTAAGCAGGTAAAAGCTGTAGTTTGAGGCGATAGATAAGAACTTTTCCCTTGGATCTTAAGCATTGTTTCCTACTAGACCTTTCCTGAGAGAAAGTGTCAGGATATCAAAGGGGAAAAGAAATACATATTTTTAGGCCTTGGGGCATGAGAGGGAGGGGATTTTGTAGATAGTTTCAGGAGATGAATTATCAACCTCTCAGAATGACTTCAAATAGCAATCTCTTCCCCAATCACAACCAGATGTTTATTAAATTTACCAAAGAATTTGCCTTTTTTTTTTTTTAAATAGGAATATGCTAATAATATTAAAGCTATGTCTTGTGAACTTGTGAAGTATATGTGGAAAGAGAGGCAAGCATATTTGAGCTGCATAGCTTACCATACACCATAGGCAGCCAAAATAAATGGGTGGCTACATTACTCTGGGGCTTGTTTGATGTACTGGGATCTAATGCACATCACTTGGTTTGCTCCCAGCAAGTGTTATGCATAGTTAATACACAGAAGGTAAAGAAATCAATTTCAAGGTTATAACTGAAAGCCACTATAAAATTCCACTATTACTGCCATGCTGTAAAGTACATATGTTATTGATTCCTCCAGCCTCTTTTACATGGGAGGTGACTTGGTGGCTCAGGGCCTCAGCCTTTTATCTCAATTCAGATCCTGCTCAAGGAATCTGTTTGCCTTACTTTGAGTCTCATTTTGGGTACAGAAATAGCTGCATTTATAGCAAGGAAAGGAAGATACCTATGCCTGGTTCTAGTTTGAATCACAAGTTTATAGTTTTGGGAGCTAAAAATCTGTAATTCAGAGCAACAGGTCTTTTTATGAAACAAACAAATTTTTTTAACAACTTTATGCTTTCTTCCTACTCCAAAAAAGAAAGGGAATGACCAAAAAGAAAGATATAACTAAGGGTTACAGGTCCTAAACAGCTTAAAACCATGGGGAAAAGTAAAAGCCCTTTTCTCTGTGCAGTTGATCAGAGGCTTCAACTCATTTTTGAGGCAGGCAAACCCTTTGACAGTCATTTTACAGTCTGGGAAGAGAGGGTGGGATGCACCCAGGCACCTTACTTGGGGCAGGCACTGGGGTGGGCACTGGAAAGCAGAGGTCAGAAACTTGGCCCCACATTTCCAGTTTTGAGTTTCAGCTGCCCAACCTGAACTCTAAACCATGGGAACTGCAAGCCAAAACCAATCATGAAAAGAGAAAAGAAGGAAAAAAAAAAAAAAACACCTCTGCTAGGAAAAAGACCTGCAAAATTCTGTGCATATAACCTGATATCTGATATCTGAGCTAGCTACCTTCTTACACAAACCACTGCAGAGGAAACAGCCAATCTCCTCACACACAGGTACATTTTTAAATGAGTGGATTTTGTCTGGATTTCAGCCAGAACTTTTGTGTACTATAGGTTTAGTTAAAACATTTTAAATAATTATTTCATTTTGTAGTGATCACCCCCTAAGGCCGCTCAATTTTCACAGAGTGATACAGTATTGCTTTTTCTAATGGTCTAAGTCTACTAAGCAAGGCAGTGTCCCTGGAAAGGTGAGAATTTTTTTGTGCCTAAAGAGACAGTAGGTCAAAACCCAAACACTGACTCTGAGCCCTTTGTATGTTGGAGAAAATAGCCCTGGACCTGTGAACCCAAGCTGTGTCTGTGCCATGGTGTGGTCCAAATGTGGAGGAGCTCTTTCCAAAAGCCCAACTACAGCAGCAAGGGATACATGCCAGTTAATTTACCCCATTTATTACCTGAATCTAACAGTAGTTGATCAGCTTCTGAACTGAAGAACTCAATCTCAGTTACCAAGACTGACTGATTGGAGTAACTGAAGCAACCTTATTTAATGTTTGCCTTAAATGATCTGGCAATCTGATTCAGATAAGATTTCAAACAGTCTCTGTGCTTTTGATCTCAAATTAGCTTCAGGATTAACTCAAGCTTGGTTTAGACACAGTAAAAAATTCTTTTAATTGTATCTTACACCGCAGCCATGCTCAAGCCGTCTTCCTGATTCCACCAGATTAATTAAAATCTCACCTCTACCCAGTTGTGATAGTGACAGTCTGAACTGTAGCACAGTGCTGGGAAGCTAAGGGGAGAAGTGAAACAGCACTTACAGAAACTCCTGCGGCTGAAGAGTTGTTGCAAGAGGGAGAATCCTTGCTGCCTCTTTCTTTTAAATGGTCTGATTTCTTCTCTCTCTGGTACACAAAGAAAAGGGTCTGTGAGCAATAAGATCCAGAGACAACATGAGCAAATTACATTAAATTAGTTTATACAAGACAGCAGTGAAACCTCAATTCTACCAGTGAAAGCTCAAAGTGAGCCTGAGCCTTTAAGGAGCTCTCCTTCTGCCTTCTGTTCACTTCACAGCATGCTTCAGACAGAAATGCTTCTAACATTTTGAAGGCATACTACACAAGGGGTTTAATTTCTTTTAACATAAAACGACCTATTTTGTTATGAGTATTTGCTTTTAACAGCTCTGTTCCTTTGTGCATTCCTTTCCCAGGTACAGTACAGGTGCTTCAGGGCAACTCTAAAGACAATTTTCAACAGTGGCTTGGGAGCCTAACTATGAGTTTGCTAAACAAGAGAGCTAAGCAGACAGAGAGATACCTGTTAGAGTCAAGTTAATGCTGTAACTAACCTCATATAATAAACTCTCCCAGGCAGCCTATTTACAATTTGAGGGGAAACTATACCTTTGAAAATTGTTTTCTAAAGGTATTCTGGCTCACATTTCTCTGTTCATGGTTAGACTTTGTGGTATTAATTCCCCTTTTTTTTTTTTTTTTTTTTTTAAGATAGGGAGATATCCAGGCTCAGGTTTCTAGAAGTACATAGGTGTGAAGAGCTGCAGATGTGTGCAATGGCACCTCAGGTTTGCTGAAATCCCTACCCATGACTTGCAGCTCTCTATTTATCATTTACCCTTTGCTTCTGTTGAAAGGGACAATAAACACTTTGAAAAAGCTGCTCCTAAGTAGCAAGATTACTTCAGAAGGTGAGTTTGAGGTTTTTAATTCCCTTAGAAATGCTCCACATATTTCACCTCAGGTCTACAGAAGTGTTTGTGTATCACCTAAAACCACAAAGCCTGATTTTGATTAGACTGTGGGTACCACTGCTAGGTTATTGTTTTAAGATAGCATCATGGAAAAACTTCAGTTATAACTTAATTAATTCAAACACTATCGTTACTTTTGAATGGAAGCATTTTATCCAAGCAAAGGATCACCCCTGAATGACTGTATTTGTACTGCAGAACCACCAGGGCTCTAGGGTTCAGCTAAGGTCTGCATTCAAAGTTATTGCATTAACACTTATGTTATACTGCTGCCTACAGGTCCATATTTAAAATTAGGGTGTTATGCTAACTTATGTTTAAACAAGGCTCCTGTTGCAAAGCTTAGGAAACAAGCAAGATAAGAAAAGTATGGGAGAAGCTGAGCCCATTTTACTTTCCATGGCTATGTTTGCGTATGTAATTGAGTGCATTTCTTCCACTGCCCTGAAGCCACCACAGAGGGGCTGGTTTTGTAGAGAGCTACATTTGGGAATGCAGTTCAAGAGGAAGACAGGGGTTATGGTAGTGTCTGTATTAGAGCTGCTGTGGAGGAAAGCACAGGGACACCTGGAATGGCAGTCCTCCACATGGCAGACAGGTAGGTATCTGATGATCTCTCCTGTGGTGTTTGTTGCAATCTGTGATTTCCCCTTGTGGAAACTGTACATTTTTTAAAGCAAATGTATATGTATTTTGAGGTTGGACACAGAATATAAGGACTGTCTTTTCCTAATTTGTGGTTTAAAGATCCCTTACAAGTAGCCTATAAATCTCAAGAGCTTGTCATGTTGCATCTCACAAATATATTGAAAAAAGGAATAACATATGCCACAGATTTCACCAGAATAGAAACACCATTCTTGCAGAGGCTAGAGTGGGAAAGGGTAGTTTTCCTTTCCAATTCATGTGTATAGTTCTGCTTTGGGTAACCAATTTAAATTGCTACACACATATTTTGAATTTAAAAATATTTTCTGAATGCAGGAAGAAGAAATTTCAACTTAGTGCCTGTAGGGGAGCCAGACACTTCTGCAAGCACTTCCTCTCCTCCCTACAGAACTGATTGATCTTGGCAACTCGGGATGCTGGTGGTTTCAGCTACAGCTAATAGTCGCTGAAATTATTTTCCTCCGTGTTCTGTAAACTACGCTATTTCTGCAAAAGGAGAATCCTTTATTTGAACAATTAGCAAACTGACATTTCCTAAGATCATATAAATTAATAGAAATGTTAGCATTTAGCACTCAAAATCCTCTGCACCCTGGAGGCAGGATAAGGTGTAAGTCAGCTCTAATTAAAGTTGTTTTATACCAGGCAGTCCCTGCTGACTGCCACAATACTGTTTTCTATGTAATTGTTGGTCAATTTGTTGCAATATATCATCAGGATTACTGAATTATTAGTTATAATTACAACTTCAGAGTCAATAGCAGTGTCACAGCAAGGGTAAGTAAACACCAGAAAATTATGAGAGATGGAAATACCTTTCTAACAGCTACATCATATTAGTAGTACAGAGACCACCCACTGTAACAGCTAGGCACAATGATAAATTCCTACTTGGAGAAAGTGGACTTGGATGTTTTTGCCTTAATGTTCTGCATTCATCTCAGTGACATCCCCCATAAGCTTCTCTTTGATTCCTGCCCACCAGCTGTGGAGCACGCATGTGAGGTAGTCTAAACTTGCTAAAACCCATACAATCTCCCACACTAAATTTTACAGCTACCAGTGTCAAACCATTTGCACAGACCCATCCCCAAGGATGCCTCTCCCAAAGGTCTGCAGGTCATTCTTCAAGGATGCCTCTCCCAAAGGTCTGCAGGTCATTCTTCTATGGCTCTTTGGTCACCCCAAGTCCCATTTTCACACATGGCCTGGAGGATCAGGAGCCCACAGCCTGTGAGACAGGTACCAGTTCTCCATTCTCCAAAGGCACTATATACTTTTGATTCCTGATATGGTTGGCTGGTTATGACCTCTTGGGAAATTTGCCACTTGTGTATTTCTGAGAATGGCAACACAATGTCCTCTATGGAAGAAGTGTGATAGAAGTGTCTACTGCTTTTCGCAGAAGAACATAGTATTTGATGTTACTACTTCGACTCACATGAGAGATACTTTTCAAAACTATTCACCATTTCAAAGGATGCATTAATTTTGGGGAAAAAAAGGAAAAAAGAAAATAAAAGTATTTTTCTGTAAGTCAAGTCCAGGACTTCCAGGAAATCCAAAGAAAAAATACTTCTGATAAGAAATTTCAAGTTTTACTCTAAGTTCAAGGTGTGTTGGGAAATGGACTGAGAGTTCAGTGTGTGGAAACATGACCTGTAACGTTCAGCATATACTGCAAGAACCAAAACCTAATTAGGGCAGTTGGTCAGGCTTTTAACTTATCTACCTAATCTCCAACCACAGCCTCAAAGGTTGAAAATGCAACTCCATCTTCTAAACCAAGAAACAAGTCATTAAAAATTCAGGCTGTACAACTAACATTGCACTCATTTAACAAAACAAGAGTTCAAAACATAAGAAGTTTAACTCCACATCAGAGACATTTCTGGAAACCGCAGACTTAACGAACTATCTTCCACTCCATTGGTTTCAAATGAAACAGGCACAGAGGCTTTCTTTGGCACAGCCTAACCCTGCTCAACCAGGTGTGGGTTTCAATTAAGTTGCCCTTGTGCAGGAATTTGAAGACAAACATACATAAGCTTTTTTTTTTTGGTTTGTTTGGTTGCTTGTGTTTCAAAAATGTACCCGCAGTGGTGGCCCTGCTGAAGGCAGCCCGGACAGCTGGAACGGCAACGCGGAGCCAACCAGCTGAGTCTCAGCCCTGGCTCTGCGCGAGCTCGTGCTCTGCTCTCACAGCCTGACTCAGTGGAAAAAAAGAAGTCTGTGGAAGCTCAAGCTACAGTGAGATGACAGGTGACTTCTCGGGGGAAAAACCCCTATAGCTGTAGCCCCACATCCATTTCTGGAAACCTGGCACAAGTCATTTGTGGGAGAGAAGGTATCGAGCAGAGCTGGCTGGGTGATGGTGGAATAAGTCCATTCCAAAACTGTGCAGGTTTTCCAATTTTTTTGTATGGTCTTGAAATGAAAACAAGAAATTTTAAAATGGAAGGGTGTGGAATTGTGTTGAAACATCTATTTCTGAGTTAGAGAGATCGAGTTTTCAGATCAGGCATAACCAGAGACCTCAACCTGGGATACATAAAACTCCCCATTCATCAACACCAGCACCTCTGCAAAATGTTTTGGCATCCAAGAAGCAGCATATTTTAGTTAAATATATTTCATCAAACGTGTTCTGACGTATTCCAATCTTGAAATGTCATTGTGTCACCAGTTTGTGGAAAGATCAGTGTTTTTAAAAAACTCATAAAAATAAAGGACTGGAAAAGAAGCTGAGGAACAGTCAGTCACTCAAAAGACATTTGTCAGCAAAATTAAATATAAGTTCAGGCATATTCTGTTTCATCACATACTGTTCCTTTTAGGGGTGAGGCACTTAAGTAATTTCTCTATTTTGGAATGAGACTTCAAGACAAACAGTTTATCTTCAGTTTGGCAAAAGAAAGTTACATTAACGTCTATCAAGATGAAAGTGGCGCAAACCAGAATATTTTACAGCTTAAATAGTGACTCTGTTCTTCAGCTATGTGTAAACTATTCATCTCACAGGATGCAATCAAATGTCACTGTCTCAATATGAGTTCCCAGTTATGTGGAAAACACAAATCCCTGTAATTTATATATGCACACACACACATATATAGTACCTATATATATACACACACACATATAAATATAATATTTTCATGTATACACATGGATGCAAACCACATCTGGACTACCATTAAAATACTTCTCCTACCTCCTCAATAACCACAGTTACAGTAATCCCTAGAAGGAACAGAGTAGGGCTAAGGTCAGCTGTCTCTGATCACCAGTGTTTGTACAAAGTGATTTTATGTTTCATTTGCACTAGAGATTGATATCAAGTTATAATTCTGGCTCAAAAGAATTTTTATGGAAGAAAAAAATGTTTGGAAGGTTGAAAGATTTTCCCAAAGGAAGGTTCAGGGAATAAATGAGAGCTTATTTATCGTTTTCAACACTTTTGCAAACTGGAAAACAGGGAGAAAATTCCCAATCTTGCTACTTAAAACACTGAATTATCAAAAGAAAGTCTGTATTGTATTTTTTCTGCTGAAATTAAAATATTTATTTAAAAAAAGAGGGAAAACATAATGTGTAAAATTCAGTCTACTCTTCAGTGAAAATATTACAGTTTTTTCATTTTAAGACTGTTGCCCTCTTTTCACCAAGATGATTCCAAACATGATGTATATTTTCCATCAAGTTTGAAAGAGTATTTAAGAAACACCTTCATTTCCATGAGAGTTCATAGTTTGGGGTTTTATTTCTTTTTTTCCCCAAATGTTTTTATTGAAACAAATTTCAGCCTATTCTAGCTTGCATTTTGGATTCTCTCAAAATTCAAATTCAAAACTTCAAAGCAAGCCATCTCCGCAACAATTACTTTTGTAGGATTTTGATCAAAGCCATGGAAATTCCTGGTTCCACCCTGCAATAATGAATGGGCCCAGATTTCATTTGAAATCCAGCTCTGAGGAGCTGACTTACCCATCTGGTTTGCAAGAATCCTGCTGTCTTCACCTGACCCAAGAGCATCTCCGCAGAGCAAAGCTCTCCTCCAACTGGAACGCATCCATGCAACACAGTCCCCATTCCCTCGATGTGGGGGGGCACCAACATTTGGCTGTCAACCTCCTGTTTACCAACCTTCTCCAAGTTCAGAAAGCTCCTTCTTTCTGCATCCTGAAGATCAAGGGGTTTTTTGTTGTTTTTTTTTTTTAGCAATTCACTAGATAGCTGTTTGCCTAAAGAGACCCTCCCACTGCTCTTTTATCCTCTGAAGGCAGGCCAATTTTCAACTACAGCCTGGTGGTTGCCTGGGTTAACCTCTGCCTTGTTTCATGAGGCTTAGAAACCCCAATACACCTTTCAAATGGCGTGTCTGATCACACTGCTCTGGCAGATAAGCAGAGAATTAGAATGAGCTTCTCCAGGTAAGCCCCAGCATGAAGGTACCGTCATCTTCCAGGAGGGGGGAATGCCTGGCAGGCAAGCGTGCAGGCAGGCAGGTTTGGAGATCAGTTATGATGGGGACACAGAAAAGGCAGCTGTGTAACAGCACAGCAACAACACTCTTCCAGTGCCTCTGCCAGGCAAGGCTGTGATGCTTTCTTCTATGAGGAATTTGGGATGAATATCTTGAGAGCACTTTTAAATATTGTACATAAGAAATTTAGGTGGCTGTTGAAGATGAAATTATCCCTACCTTGCTCTATATAGCTTATATTCAAGTATTTTAGATTTGAAACTTCATGTTTCAGTTCAAGGCCTTTATTCTTTCTACTGTTTGTAGGATTTTTCCATCTTGCTGGTAGCCTCTTCTTCCTCTCTCACCATGACCGGTGAAATTGCCACAGTCCTGTGCAATAACACAGCAAAAAACATGGGTTACTACAACTTGGTTTCTAGTTTCCATTCTTTATGTTTCTTCAGGTTCAAATGCAAACTTCAGTGCACAGAAAAATTTTGGTCTTGCAGTTGGTTCAGACTGTTTTCCAAATTGTCCTTTGAGTAAGGGGTGACATCCAGAAGAGCCTCTGAGTTTTCCAAACTGACTCTGGGGATCTAATTACTTCTCTGGATACCTGGCTTTCCTGAGGCAAAAGCTCTCTTTTTCAAATCAGGATGTGTTCAAAATAATTACAATTGAATGAAAAAAAGAAAAAACCCAAACCCAAAAAATCCAAAACAAAACAAAAAATCCTCCAACAACTTTCAGCTTGGCATTTCAAGTGATTTGTTTCAACTTCAAAAACACAGTTCAGAATTCTCCACCAAATCCCTACTATTTAGGTCTCTATTCTCTTGTGTGCCTTTCACAACTTTCCCCAAAACCCTAACCAGACATGTAACCATCTCCAAATCTGCTGAGGCCAGTGGGAGCTGATCCATGCCCCTGCAGCACACAGCAACTCAGCTGCTCAGATTCCTTCCACAGCGTGGCCTCCAAAAGAAATTGTTTCAAGGTGTACAAAACATTTTCTGCCTGTTGCTATTGGCAGGGGAAAACTGCCATGGAGCTGTTGCCAGGGGAAGGAAGAAATAAAATCCCCTCAGGAGAGAAAAGAACACACAGGTAGAGAAGGGGGAGTGGGGTGGGAGGCGTGGGGTCCCCCGTGGGACCCAGCCCTCACTTGGAAATAAGATGAGCTTGCTGTTGCAAGCACAGGGTTTGGCCAAGATCCTCCTGTGTGCACCTGAGCATCTCTGTATGTGGATGTCTGCCACACACTGAGGGTTCCTCCTTGCCCCTCTGAGCCTTGGGTGTGAGGCCTGCTTGAGAAAGTCTTTCAAAAGCAGCAACTCTTACCCTGTTTCCTGGCTAATTGCTGCCTAATGGCACATCAAGGTGGGCACCCACAACGCTTCACTGTCTGGGAACACAAGTGGCTGCATAGGAGCACAGCCCTTCTGCAAACACTTGGGTGGCTTGGGAAGCCTTGCCTGGGTCTGCCCCTTGTTCCCAACCCAAAACACTCTGAAGTGCTTTCTCACCCACGCTGATTTGCTGATACCCATTTATGGTACAAGAAACTGGACTGCAGACCATGAGGCAGCAATTTTAAAATCTTTAAACACCCTTCCTATCCCCATGCAGCCAAATCTGCTTGGAGTGTGATGAAACAGCTTTGAAAGGGAAGGAAGCCACACAGAGGCAGTGAGCCGAGAGATGGAGAGCAAAAGCCATGGGAAAGGTCTGGGGCCTGATAGTCCTTCCCTTGATCTCAAGTCTTAAATTTTCTGTTGTATCTATGGTTTCCCCAGAAGGTTTTTCTCCAGCTACTGCAGCAGCTATACCCATGCTCATTACCCATGCTCATATTATAGTAGCAGGAATCATATGAGAATCCAAATTCTTTAAATGTTAATGCAAAAAAAAAAAAAAGGCTCAAAAAAATTAGATACACAATCTCATTTATCTTCATTCATTTTGGGGTCATGCATATATGAAACTTTCTCTTCTGTAACTTCTTTCACAGTCTCCCACAGAGCCCTCCTGCAGATAGTCCCAGCAGTAACAAAACAATGCTGTCCTTGCTGAATGACAGCACCATTCTTGTCACTCTGCTGAGTGGGTGCCTAAAACAGGCACTTTGCCTCTCAATTCATTATTTTCTCATCACTCTCTGAAAAAACATTGCACCTTCCAAAGAATGAGACTGAGTATCAAAAAGGGATATTCCTGAGCAGAAGATTTTACAGTTTACTTCAGTATACCATAGATTAAAAAATTTAGTTTTTCTTACCTATCTTATTGAATAGAGTTTTTCAAACTCTTTCAATGGATTCTTTGCTCCAGAGTAAGTGTTAGTTCCAAACCAAACTTTTATGCAACAAAGCTCACTAAAAGACAGAAAAAATTTCATAAATTTTATAGCTGGTTTGCAACTAGGCATATTTTCCAACTAAATTCTCTTTGATCTGATAATTCAATGCTTCATTTTGAAGCAAGTTCTACTACTACTACTACTCAAAAATTGCTGCCCAATGTCACACAGAGACTGTACTTTTCAAATATTAATTCACAGCTTTCATTTTAAGGACATGTTTATAGAGGCTGAAAGGAAGTTCAGATAAAGTTGTTGCATTGTGGCAATATGTGAAATGAATTGTTTTAATAGGAAAGAAGTTTAAGATAATCTCTCGGCCTTATTTCCTTTACTGGTTAAACCCCTTTGGTCACGTCTGTGAGAGCAATGCTGGCCACTTTTGTTTATTTTTCTTTAACTGAAAATTTTTAACCCTAAAAGTAAAGGAGAAAAAGTTTGTCCAAGGGGCTTCATGCTATGCCAGCGTGAGTCCTTTTCCAGTTGCAGATGCCTCACTAAGCCAGTGAAGTGATGATTTTTGCCTTCCTATCTGAATTTCTGTGTTCCATTTGTTGTAGCACCATCTGCAAAGGGAGGATTGGCATTGCCATGTGCCAACTCCAGAGACACATAAAAGGAGGATCTAACTGTAGCCAACCAGAAAAATTGTAAAGCTGATGGAAACAGGACAGGCCTCACAAGAAGAGAGGAACTCTTCAGAGGAGCTGTCAGGCAGAAAACTAGAAGTGAGGAGATTGTACAGCACCAGCAAAAGTATAACACTACTTTCTTAAACCACAGGATAAAGGTTAGGATTTTGGTGGTGAAGTCAGAGCAGAGGTCTGAAATCCAGAGGCTGCTGTCAACCAAGATTCCTGTGGTCTATGTCTTAAGCAGATAAAAAGAGAGGTCCCATTCCTGGATGACTGCCAAACTTGTCCTTCTCCATTGGTTTCTTTTTTTCCCAGCAGAGAGGGCTAGACAGTTAGATATATAGCTACTTATGATTTTTTTTTCAAATACCACAATGTTAAAAATGTGAGGTGGACTAGCCAGACAATAAGTTTCTACTGATCTGTTACCTAACAGACCAGAAACCAGGGACTGTTTCCAGTAACATTATCTATGTTTTCTGGATTTTACCTTTCTCAGGACAGAAAACTCCCTGTTTCCCGCACAAGTGCTCCTCATGGCTGAGGAGTCTGAGAGTGCAGTGCTGCATCTGAGGTCTGAGGTTGCTAAATCAGCAGTCTTGGAGCTCACCCAGGTGCCTGTTTTGTGCAGACATGTCACCAACATGCCCTACATCCGCCTCTGGCAATGTGCACACTTGTCCTCCTGACCCACAATGGGTCACCTCAGGTTTGCAGGAGATCCCTGCAGAGACTAAGGACTTCCACGAGGTACTTGGACCATGTAGGCACAAAACCTTTTCTCAGAGACTGTTCCTTATCTCAGACACAGCAAAACATTATTAGCTCAGCTACAGGTAGCCAAACCTGACTGGAAGGCTTTCTGCCAGTTTGCTTGTGGCTGGCAGCCTCTGCCAGACCACTCACAATGACACTCTTCAACCACAAAACGTACAAGTCATAATGCACAACACACTTGAGCATTAACAGAGGTGTTACAACATGGATTTACTTATGCCAATCACACTCTCAAGGAACCCTTGCAGACGTCACCAGGCTCTGAAAGATTTCCAGTAATACCAAGGAACAAACAAAAAACCCCACAGCTTCATTTCCCAATATCAAAGGGAGAATTTGCCGATAGCACAGCAGCAAGCCACGCTTGACTGTGAGCAAACAAGCTCAGTTCTGCATTGCCTACATCTAACTTTTGTTGAGGTACCTAACTTTGATCTTTGATAAATGAAAATGTTGGCAGGTACCTTCTTTTTATGCTGTTTCTGGAAATCCTGCACATTTGAAGATTTGGTGAGCTGGCCTGACTAACACGTTCATGAATGCTGACATTTAGTTCACAGTTACCAGTGAGGTATGACATGAGTTATTTTTCTCACAGTTACCAGTGAGGTATGACCTGAGTTATTTTTCTCAAGACCACAATCACACCCAGTTCTGCAACTGAATTGATTTTAACATAAGTGAAAATATTTTTGTGTTTAGATATGACAGAGAATAATATGCATACCTTTGTCCAACAAAAGGAAAGTTCATGTCTCCAAAGCCGAGAGCTAATGCTCTGTGGTGTCTGTCTTCAAAGCACTTGAGTGTGAAAGCAGACACTTCAGTTGCTTTAGCCTACACCAAAAGGCAAATGCCAGGGATGCACAGTGTCACTGCTGCATTGGTTCATTCATTACAACCTTTTCAGCTCACGTTCTGTAGAAACAAAGAGAAGCAGACGTGCCAGGGGACACTTTTGCAAGGGTACAACTTATACAACAACTTCCTCGTTTTAATTATCTAAGTGGTAGGTGGGTGGAGCACCTTCATAATTTGCTTTTCTCTTTTATTACTGAAATAAAATATCTGAAATATCTGAGAGTGCTGGGAGAGAGGTCGCTCTTATTGCATTCCTTTGCAGGCAGCATAGCTATTTCAGGGACACTTGTCCACAGGAAACTCCGTAAACGCTTTCTAACAGGTCCCCAGGTAGTGGAGAGAGCACAGCTGCTAGAGAGAGTTAATGGCAGGACAGCTGCTTGGCTGACAGAATTGGAACCAGCTCGGTGCATGTGCTGGGACTGTAAACAGGAATGAATTTTCCTAAAAGCTTTATAAGTAAAAATGTTTATTTTTGGAATATTAGCAAAATAAAAGGAGTTACGATGTTCCTTTAATTTTAAGTCAAAACATAATGACGTGCAGCTTTTAAGGAGGTTTATTTTATAGCAAAATCTCAAATTGAAACAAGGTGGCTTTGAAACAACTTCAGAAATACCATAGATTTCTTCCTAGATGTATATATAAAACATGCTTGGGCATTTATTTTTTGTCCTTAATGTGTAGTGAAATTGGTCATGAAATTCTGCTTTCCACAAACCATACCTGAGGTATTGGGGAACACCCTTCTGTCTCCCAGGCCTGCCACTGATAGCAAAAGCTCAGTGTGTGGCGTGAGAAGTACAACAAGGTATCTGGAACAGGTTATTCCCATGCTAAAAACATGAAATAGAGGTCTTGTTTCAGGGACTGGCACCAAGATGAAGACCCCTGACTCCCAGACTTCCCCCAGCCATAGCCTTCCTCTCTGAGTCAGAGCCATCCAGTGCCAAGAAAGGGCCCTCTTGTGACAACCCCAGCACAGGCTCAGAGATGGGATTTTGAACCCAGAAAAACACCGGCTTCAAACTAGTTGCAAACAACTTAAATTCTTTTTGGAGTGTTAGTAAACAACACATTCTCTTTGGGAAGTTCACCTGAGGACAGCAGAACACAAACTGCTTGCTACTCACCCCACAGCACTTGCAGTGCAGCACACCAGCCTGGATGATGAGCAGTACTTGCATAATCATCTTGAAATGCCATCCTTATCTTTTTAGGAACGACAGAGACATTCTAAAATCCATCTAGACTTTACCATGTTTCTCAAAGTCTCTCAAAGGTGTTTTCTGCTGTAAATGCTTCACCAGCATCTCATCAAGGGATGAAAACAGTGGCTCTACCACTTGTACATAGCTCTTCACAGTTTCTCCTCTTGAGTTTGAAGCTATGCTTGGTTTAAAGTTATAAATTGCCTTTTTCACAGCTGGCATCAGCAGCCTTGCATGTTGACTCAAAGTGTGATGTGATAATTAGGCAGGGTGAGGAATCTTTGTTAAATTTCATTCTTTGGCGCTATTTTGCCTTTGATCTTCACTGCTCTCCTTTCCAGAAGCGTTACAGCATTCCAGCAGAAGCCAAGGGTGGGCCTTTCATCAACCTGGGGGAAAAGCTTTGTCCTGTGCCCCACGGCACTCTGCTCTCAGTCTCCAACACCCCATTTGGATGACAGCTATGTGCATGCTGGAGCACCTGCGAGGTGCCTACAGCCAGAAAAGCACGTACGGTACACCCTCCAACAAAACACAGATCACATCAACAAATTAAAAGAGAAGTAGGAACAAAGTTCAGTAATGAAATAAACAAGTAAGCAGGCTTTTAATAATGCTGGTTCTCCATTAACTTGATCAAAACTTTGTATTTTATTCTGCAGGTTAGAATGACCCATGGCACAATGAATTTAAAATCCTGTAAAACCAATGCCTGCTCCTCTCTTGGACTCCAAAGCTGTCCATATTCCAGAGTCATGCAGGCAGTTAACTTCAGCATTCTCTTGATTTTAACTGACCAATTACAAACCATTTAAGAGATGGTGTAAAAATAGTTACATAAATGCAGGAATAAGTCCTAGAGCTTTTCTATAGTTATGAATGAATCACTTTCCAAAATGCTCATTCTCAGGCTTTTGTCACTTTTCATTCCTTTGAGATCTGGCCTTTCTACTTGTCCTAGCCTGTTCCTCTCCAGACCTGGGATGGCAAGAAACGCAGGAAGACAGCGGGCCCACCTGAATCTCATGAATCCTGTCCCTGCCATATAGTTAACAACACTGGGCTTTTAGCAACACATCAATGCAAGCCAAAGAGAAGCATCTGCCCCAGGAGACATAACTGGTAGGATATTTGCAATATGCATAGAGCAAATAAATGAGAGAATTCATTTTTTCCACTCAGGAAGGATATGATTGCCTGTTACACTGTAATGTGTGTTGAGCTATGTCCCAGAGATGTTTTGGTAGTAGAAATTAGGCAGGGGTAGGACACCTGCAAGACAGGTACGTAACTATGCACTTGACAATGAAGGTACTGTCAAAGTGAATGTATGTGAAGAAATGAGCTGCATGGTGTGTCATGCATAATGAGTTACTCTTGGAAGATGCTTTCCCCAGGCTGCTATCCTCACAGTCCCTTGCTCTTCCAAACTGGGGAGACTGAGTATGAACTGCCTGTTAGTAGGTTTTGCTGGCACAGCTCTTTTAGTGGTGGCAATCAACAGAGCTTGTGCTCATCATCTTCAGTTTCTTCTGGGCAAATGTGTGAAAATTCCAGTAGGAGATTTCATGTGATTGCTGGGAGACCGACGCTGGTGCAGGAGCAGATATCTGCCTGCTCCATCTCTTATCTGACGGCTAGCATGTTGCTGCTCTTACCCCAGAGAGAGTTCAAAAGAGTAATTCCCTTTAGGGGTATGAGACCTCCTTTTCACACACAATGTGCTGAGCCACAGAGCTTTTTTGCCCTCTTATGCCAGTCTGCCTTCCCTCTCTTCCACATTGCACTCCTGGCTGCAGCTGCCCCTATCCAAAATTCAGGAGGTGGGATGCAAAGCAGTGACTCACAGGTTATTGTTAAACAGCCATGGCAACAGAAGTACAGAGGTGGAAAGAGGCAAAGAAAGCCCCTTTCTTCTCCTCAGACCCTAAGGATTACGCAGGATACACGATTTACAGGGCAGGTCTTTTTGTGGGTTGGGTCAAAGAGGTAATCTGATCCCAAGATGCAGCAAAGAGAACCCGGTGCTGGGTCACATTGACACTGGGCTGTCCATGGGCTGTAACAAGTCAGTCCTGCCTGTTCCTCTGTGGCTTAAGCTTCTGCAGTAAGTTTGAAAGATTCTTCTTACAAAATATCCCCGTGGGAGTGAGACAGGCAATGCACTGGACTAGGTAAGACCCAGCAGCACTCTAGGATGATCACTGTTTCCCAATGCAGTTAATTTAAGTACATTTTCCTGAAGTGTGGCTCCATTTTAACTGAGACACCATACACCCCAGCTAACTGTGCATGTTCCTGGCTCACCACTGCAGGGGTTTTTATGACATCTCCAAACTACCTCTACTCCACAGGTGCCACCAATGTTAGGACTGCTTTTCATGCCTTTAGTGAATGGCACTTAAACCATTCCTTTTCCTCCTGGGGCTTTTGTCTTTGTGCTTTTAGTTTTCCAGGAGGGTGTCTTCAAGCTTCTGTCAAACTCCTGTTACAGCCTGCAGATAGAAGCAGACATAGAATAAAGAACTCATATATTCCATATTCTAATTTAAGCACCTAATGTTCACTGGACTTTGAGTCCTATCCACAGGAAAGAGAGAAGACAATTTGCTGGTAGGAAAATGACCACCAGAGGCTCCACCGGGGCTGAGCCTCTCTGAGATTTTTCTAAACTGGAAAAGGTATAAAAATGTATTTGAATCTGAGAGGAAAAAGAAGTAATCAGAATATCTTAATTCTGACAACAGTGGATTCTGAAGCAGCTGGTAGATTTTTAGATTTCAATTAATCCAGACAGCAAGAAGTGAGATCACATGGCAAAAATATGAAGCTGGCTCTACTCCAGTGGAAAAATTAGATTTAAGAGATGGCAATTCTTGAACAGAGAATACAAATAGAAGGGAGAAAAAAAGCCTGTCTGCAACTGAACCCAGTTTGTGGGTATCCTGTGGCAGAACACTAGAGGACACATAAACAAACCTTGAAAACTTGCTCAGATTTACCCAAATATGAGAATGCAGTGGGCCTATCTGAGAAAACTGAGAGATGACGAAAGAGTGGGAGCAAAATGCAGCAAGGGTGTTTAAGTTGGAACCCAGCAAGAGATGGTCCCTGTAATGTGAAACACGTTACCAGCTTGTGCTTACCATGACCCTGCCCAACAACTCGGGGCATATGCAGCACTTCCTATGACAAGATTTCCTCAAGCTGCACTTGGGTTAATTTCAGGACACAAGAATTATATCTGAGCATGCAAGGGCTTAGATTGCCAGGATCTACAGCAGGCACCAAGTTCAACATAAACAGCATTTTCTGACTATTGGAAAACCAGTGGAAGATCATGATTTGAAAAGAAAAGAAAGAAAAGAAAGTGTGCTAGATTGACAATAACCAGAGAGAGTCTGTGTAAGGATTGGGAGGATACTTCAGTTGAGTTCTACCTCTGACAGACAAAGGAGACATAAAAATATTGCTCAGAATAATGAAATATGTATTGGGAAGTTTGTTGCTCATTTGTTGCTCATGGCCTGATGGAGCAGTGACAGTGTAAAAAGTTGAAGCACTGGAAGAATTAAAGAATTCCCAGAACTGCTTATACATCAGAAAGTATAACATTTAAATTGTTCAAGGAAGATATTAGTTCAAGTTTTGGTAGCAAAATACAGTCACAACTGACAACTGATGGCTTGAGACATGAGGAGCTCTAGGATGGAAAGAAGGCTGCTGCAATTTTAAGACACAAATTGAAAATATTTAATATTTTTACTGATAGGAGCATTATGAACTTCAAATTGACAGTAAACTCTTTACTATCTTTGCCAGACACACATTTTGAAAAAAGCACGACTATATTTATTTTTTCCCAGCTACCAAACATATGATCTGCAAGGCAAATTTAAGTGAGGCCGATAGTGCAGGCATATGCATTTCAGCCTTCAAGGAAAGTCTGGAGTGACAAACTAAATTTGGTGGGAGCCAATCTAAGTTTAAAAGCCTTGTCTAGATGAAATAGGGACCATGAAATGTGTTCTTGCTTGAACAACTGCTCAGGATGTGACCCCACGGAGAGAGTGTAACAGCCTGTGGGTTGTGTTACAGCTATAGGGTTGCTGGGGTTTTAAGGGCTATTACTCCATTGAAAAGAAATCATGGGACTGAGAACTGTGCTTTAAAGGCTTAAGCTACTCAGTCAGAGACCCCAGGTCTGGGTTGGGACTCTGAGACTGTTGTCAATATTAGGCAGAGCAAGTTGAAAATGCCTATGGGAGAAAGTCCTTTATAAATGCCTTCAGAGCCTACAGCCTGAAAGCCAAAGTCTGGTGTTGAGATGCTGCTGCTGTTCAGGATCTCACCACTGACATACACCATGTCCTTGGGCAAGTGCCTCCACCTTCAGCAGGCTTCATGTTCAACTGCTGGAAAACTGAAAATTCCTTGAGTTCCACAGAGATGCCACATGAAGCTACTGATAGCTGTCAATGGTTCTGACTTTTCTGAGTGTGAAGTCCACTTAATGCAGAGAGTGGCTGACTACAATAAGTTTTGGATCTTGCTTTAAATAAAACCTGTATTACTTCTGACTGAGTAGTGAAATTAAATTTTGTTATGCAGCTAATGTGTCTGTATTCTAAACTGATAAACTTGTAAAGAAGCCACATGAGAATTTCTTCACACAACCTCTACAACCTCTCCAGTCAGAAAACACCAATTTGAAAAAAAAAAATAAACCAGTTATTGATTTGTTTTTTTGCTGGTGTTTTTTTAATTTTTTTCAGGAAAGAGTCACTTTAGATAAATTTCACAATATAGAGAATATTTTAAAAAATGCTTCCAGAGCAACAAAATATTTTGTTTTAAAAAAAACAAACTCATATGGTAATTTCAGTTAAAACTCATTGTCGTTTGGAAAATCTTCATATCTACCTGGTAGTTATAGTAGCAAAGTAAGTCCACAGCCCAAGGGGAAAATTTCTATCTGATTACAATTGGGATGAAAGCCATGGTTACAAAACTAATTTGGGGAACAAGAAAGCAGTTCCTGGTCCAGTGCTAGCCATGGTAACACCAAGCAAGCTGGTGCACAAGCACAGAACCAACCCTTTTAAACACTTAATGTGCTATGGTCAGAAAGAGCAGGAATATTCATGCTGGGAAACCGAAGACATGTTGAACATCTATCAAAAGGCACAGATAAGTAATTGCTTATTCTCATAAAGTGAAAGGATCTACTAGTGAGGTAAGGAAAAAGGAGGAAAAGAGAAAATTTAGAAAATGTGAACCCATAACTGCTTTCTGAAATGATTCCTTTTTTTTAAGAGTTTGAATGGGACAAAGGAAGGAAAGTTACATACTGCTGTGGGTAACAAAGCCAGCAGGAAATATGGTTAGCAGTCAAAGGAACGTACACGATAACACCCAAGTTCACACGCAAGAACAAAATTTATCTCCTCTTCCCACCACTGTCAAAAACATATAGGGTCCAATAAAGAGTGTCTGCACTACCAAAGTGCTCATATAGGAAGGGTTTAGGGAAAGTATCAAAGCACACCAAAATCTGAAGGAGCAGAGGCAGACATGTACCATGATTCAAGAGAAGAAAGTTAACTTGAGAGGAAAAAGAGAGATGTCAGTCAAACACAGAGGGGTACAAGCCTCAGCATTCAAATCCACATTTCAGACACCTACATTGATCTACATTCTCCACTCAGCAGCTATAAAGGCAGGGGCTGGGCTGCATGCATGGTGTCTGAGGGCAGCACATCTCTAAGGCCAGGCTCTATCCACAAGCCGTTGTTTCACCAGGAGCATGGTCTCCAGAGTTGCCTTTCTCAGGTACTTCTGTGCTTCAAAACTGGTGTGTGCATTTAGTGAGTATTGACTTTAGATGAGCTGCATGCTCTCAATATATGGAAAATACAATGTAGATACATGTTCCAAAGAGCCTTAAAGTTTAAAAATACTTGGGCCAGGATCTGTTTTGGAGCCATGTATGTTAAATTGAGATGAACCATAGCTTGCAAATGAGTGGCCTGATTGAGTCTTCATTCAGGTCATAGATTTTATGAAAATCCCATTACTCTTTAAAAAAAAAATCTAATCATATTTCTATTGTGTCAGGTACTGCAGTTTTGGAATTAGGCTTCAATCCCTTTCTCTTTTAAAATGATCTCTGCACTCCCTGGCTTTAATTGGATGAAGAAATGCTGGAATAGAATGAAAAATTACTTCTTTTGAAATGTTTCCAACCCAGCTAAAAGCTGTCTGTATGAGAAATCTTTCAAGAAAATCTGTCCTCATCTTATTTCCAGCTGGGTTGCATCCAGTTCCAAAAGTACTACTGATGGTGGGAGAAAAGTATCTGGATATGGACAGTTATGTTATTTGAGACTCTGAATTTTGGATTGTGAATACAAAGAACTCTAGAAACACCAGAGAGATGTGTTAAGGACACAGAAGGGAGAGGTGAATTGAGACAGCTTCCTCTCCTGAGGAAGGGCCACCCAGCCTCCCCAGTCCTGCTGTTACTGCCCTGTGAAAAATCAAGCATCATCACAGACGCTTTTCCTTCACTTCCCAGCCTTGTTTTTCCCTCACTTCTGTTCTTAAAGGCAGCAGCTCATAATCCCCTACCAGCATTCCTTCACATTTCATACACCTTTCTCTTTTCTTCATGTTTTGAAAGTGAAATCTGTAATTCTCTGCACAGAGCTACTCTATGTCCTTCAAAACGCCTCCTAAAGCCTCCTCTGCCATCACACATAGGAAAACCTGGGAAGAGGCTCCCAGGGTGCTGCTCCACAGCCCAACATACAGCAACCATCAGCGTAGATGTACTGTTTCCCCATGTTCCCTCACCTCTTGGTAAGCACTTATTTGGCAAGCCTGAAGGAGGCTCTGTTTTCTTTCTCTATTTATACAACACTGAGGTTCTTATCTGTGGCTAAGTCTCCTTGATCCTATCAACACACAAATAACAACAGGGAATGGTTTAAAACAAAAAAGCCAAGCAAAAATATAAAGCTTAATTGTTTGAATTGCTTTTACACATGGTGCTGAAAAGTCATTATTTGATACTACCAGAAGTGGCACAATCTTGTTATTATTATTTTTTTACATTGCTGTGTTGTTCCAGGGTTTTTTTCAGCAATCACTGTCAGTTCTAATTCTCCAAACAGGCAAAAATTTGGGTGGAAATCCTGTCTCCACTGAAGTCAAGTGACGGATTTCCATTGGCCTCAATGGGCCTGGAATTCACCCGGTCACAACCTAGAGAAAGAATATTTGTAGTAGCAAACCAAATAAATATATCCGTGTTTTTCTGTGAAAAATAAATTTGAGACCCCTTTTTCCTGGCAAGAGTTATGCATAGCGATATAATATGAGATACAGCAGTACTTGGAACAGGAAATAACTGTGGACACATTGTCAGGGCAGTGCTGTGCTATGCCAATGGCTGAAGCAGAGAAAACTCCAAAGAATTTGTTAAAATACTCCAGGAAATAAAATTAAACAAAATAAAAAACAAACCCAGAAATAAAATAGAGTGCACAATGAAAATACCAGAGTTGAAATTTCTGTGAGTTTGAGAGGAAACAAAGAGATGGGAAATTATATTGCAAGAAAAATAGTACTGCATGGGGGCTGCCAGTGAGGTGCCAGGTGCTGCCCTTTGCAAGGGAAGGAAAGCATCCCAACAGAGGTTGTCAAGGACTAAGAGTAGCAACACAGCATAGTACCTGAGGGAACAACAACCCCACAAAACATCTCAATATAGAAATTGGGTTCAGGATGTAACAGCTTTATTAGACATCCAAAGAGCGATTTTCCTATTCTACAGAATTAATAACAACTGAAGCATATGTGTGTGTACTCAACAGATCACATGAAACAGAAAAGGAATCTTTCATGGATTATTAGTTACGTGTTTGTTGTCTAAACATGAGAAACTAACCCTTAAAGGCAGGAGGCCTATGCCAGAAGTAAGGAGGCCTATGCCCGAAGTAAGAAAAGCAGAACATCACTGTGAATCAAAGGACATAAAAGATGCTCTCTACATCAGATATCAATGACATTTTCAGGTATTTAAAAACCTTGCTTGAAGAAACAACTATTCATTACTTTAAGTCAGACCATTATGCAGCAGTGGGTAGTTAGTCGGTGAAGTGAGGAATGGCCCAGAAACATGAAACATCTGTGTACAAAACCAGTGATTTTGTGCCTGAATGTGACTAGAGGCACTCTGCTTGTATGCATGTGACAGACACATCAGTTCGGGATTTTGGGGGAAGGTACCGACCACTTCCTTTCCCACTCACTTGTAATTAAATCAAAACATTTCTCTCGCTCTTTTGCTCTTTGTTTATTTGCTTGCTGTTTTTAATCAGAAGATAATATACTTTTCCCACTGAAAATGATTACTTTTTGCAGTAGTTCTAACACTACACAGACAAAAATATTTCAGGTGAAAAATTTTATAATTGCATGTGAGAGAATAGCTACTGTAACACCAGCTTCCAACGGAAACGTTGAATTCCCATGACAATTTAAAGTAATTAGTGGAGCATGAGACACATTCTTGTAACATGAGCTACACCAATGCATAGTTTATATCATATAATATTTGTACAGCATAAGAACATCATCAGAATCAAGTGTTTAATCAAAAGTGTAACTGGCAAAGTTCCAAATTGCATTCAAACTGATGATCATTTATGTCATATCAGTCACATTCAGTTTGTAATATTCTCATTCACTGCAGTGCATGTTGCACAATTCTAAATGTTCCTCATTCCAATGTATTGTATAATGAGTTTTCATTTTTTAATACTTCCTAACTTCTTCCGGATGAGGTACTACTAAATAGTTTCTGCATATATGCTTCTAACTTTGAAGGCAATTTTCTGTGCATTTGAGGTGTATTTTATATGAACACCCTAGAAGAGGGATTTTGCTGGCAGAAATTCAATTTCTGTGGACAGATGTGTGCTATCAGTGCACACAGACTAGGTCTGTTGGGGAAGCAAGGAGTATTATGTGCACTCCACTCTGACACAACAGCCCACATCATCAGCCCAAAATGGACCTGAAGGGCAAATGGACATGCCACATTTAAGGGCCAGAGGAATGTATCTTTTAGCCCAACTGCAATCTTTTTACCAAAGTCCCTTTCCTAAGCTGTGGCTCATATATCTGGGTCTTTGCAGTTGTTCAGACTCCAGAAGATTCAAACTTCCTTGCTATCCAAAGAGTGACTTCTATTTTTTTTTAGCTTTTAAAATATTTTTTTGACATAAGAATATTTTTCTTCAAAATATTACATAGTATTTCATAAAAATACAGAATTGTTAATGAAAGTGAGTGACTTCTGACTCTCAGAAGATCCAGGACAACAGCTGGAATGGATATCATGGCATGAGACCTTAGCTTTGTTTCCTTTCTTATGTGAGCTCTCCCCTGCAGCTCTCTCTCACAGTCCCTAGTTCTACAAATCGTACAACATGGCTAGCCCCTCAAACAGTCTACATATGTAACTTCCACCCAACAGATGAATGTGCATTGACTGCTGTATCCCAATTCTTTATATTTTAAATACTTCTAATTTTATTTTTGCAACTATTTTCTTATTTTTCTCTCCTTAACCAGACCAAATGGAGGAAAAAACCCAATGTTGAATTTTTCTTAATCTTAGGAAAAATTATTTTAAAATTAAACAGAATAATTGAATAAGAGCTTGTCCTTCTCCTCCTTCCTTGCAGTCCTTTGTATCATCACACTGCAATTTTCCTTGGTTCAGACTGTTGTATCACAAGCTTAGCTGATGTCCTGGTAGCAGCAAGGGTTGTGAAGAGGTACAACCATTGCCAAAGAGAACTGTGCTGTTGTGTTTGTGACACAGAGGCAGCTTTATTTGCAAATTGGAAGAGCTGCTTTCTTTTAATTTATGAAAGGAAGCAGGAGAAAGAATAAATAATACAAATAAATAATACAATGTTGCTACTATGTATGTAATCATATCATAAGGAAAAGCTCCTCTAGCAATGAACTTCCCAGGGTTACTTCACACCAGTGAAAGCAGGAAGATAACCTCAGACAGCAAATTAATTTATTACAATTATAATTTATTAAATTATTATTTATTATTTAATTATTATAAATTATTTGTAATATAATTTGCATTAAATTTAGCCTTTCCTCATTTCCTATGTAAAAAAATTAAAGGTAAATATTAGCTGTAGTGCTTCCAGTAGGAGGACTGCTTCCAGTAAGAATTAGTACCAGAAATTTTCTAAGCACATGCTGCCATCTTCTAGGTTTTTATTCCTCAGCACATGGGACAGGTGGCTGCTTTATTGGTTGCTTTATCATGTGAAGAGCAGAGCCCAGCTCTCACAGCGATGACCTGGGTGATACCCACCGAGCAGGCAGCACCAGCACAGCACTTGTTAAAGTGAGCGCAGACAGAAAACACCCATGAGGTGCAAGACCAAAGCAATAGAAGCAGAGGTGAGCTTAATTCCACAACAATAAACCTCAGGATGCTGATACACTCCAGGACTTTCTACTCTTGGTGTAAAGCTGGCAGAGGGCATGAGGAAGCTGTTTGAGGAATAATGACAGATCTGTGCTAGTAACAGGACATATGCCAAAATAGCTCTGTGGGAGCAAACAATGCACATTGTACAAGCGTGTAAAGGCAGATGAGACTTTGCAGGCCTATAAAACACAACAAAGGAGTCCACACTAGTGGGTACAGAGATTAGAACTTAGATGTCTCACTGATGAGAGCCTTTGTTTCGATTGAAAGAAAGAGAAGTATGAAAGTATTTTCTATTTGAAGGACCTGAGTACACAACATCATAGATACTCAAAGTTATTTATTTCAGTGAGCAGAACAGAGGAGGGAAACATAAAAGAATTGTGAGCTAATGGGGAATTGCTGAATTAAAGGAACCCACAATCTAAAATGAAATAGCCTAATGTAAGAAGAGACGCTGTTTGAAGCTGCTTCTATGTCTTATTCACTTAGATATTTTACACTTAGTTCAGTTATTTTATTTTCTTTCATTATTCCCTGGAAAGCAATAAAAGGATATCCCTGGCAATTGAGTTTTTTGCAGGATAAACAGACAAGCAAAGCCATTTCCTAACCACCCCTTTTTTGTTCTTTTTCAGACACTGTTCAAGAGAAACTGTATTTACAGAGAAAAATCTCAACTGGTGAGTAAATAAAGACACTCTTAGTGTCACCAGTCCTAAAGTTGGGATTTCTCAGCCCTGCACCACCAAAGCTTCTATAATAATCACACTATTTTAATTAACATACTGGCTATTTAAATTAACATATCAATGAAAGAGAAGAGAGTTGTGATACACAACAAAGTAGAGCTCCTTCCACATGGCATCAGAGTAGGTCTAGCAAAGTCAGACTATTTGTGAAGTCTTTGTAACAAATGTAAAAGAAATCATCCTAAACTGACACATCATTCTTGAACTTAGCTCAAGGTATGTGTTAAGAACATACTCAACAGTTTTCACTTTGAGCCTTTGCAAATTCAAAAATGGTGAGTCATTTTCAATGGTGCCCATGCTCTGATTGCATGCAAAGAATACAGTGACATAATAGATGACTACATTGATCTGTAACATAGAAGACAATGGGGAAAAACCAGAGGACTGCTGACTAAACAGTGTTTTGAGAACATTTCTTGATATCAGACACAATAATGATAAGCAGATTAACAACACATGACGAAAAGATAGCTAATGTCCTAGAAGCACCAATATTTTATTAAGCTATAGATTAGATAACAACTGGTTTGTTTGTCCCAGTATCACCACCTACAAGCCATGGCAGAGGGAGCATGAAGATCTTGTGAAGACCTTGGTTACCCAAAGTTTTTACTGCTCCCCTCCAAGCAGTACTTGTCTGGGCTGTCTTTTTTTTTTTTTTTTTTTTAATGATTACCACACAGCAACATGACTATGATAGTGCTTAGTGCTTTTGAAGGAAATTGAAGTTCTTTGCACAGCTTTTTTTTGAGGATTACATGGCAACACATTCCAATTTCTATTCAGACTCAAGGCAATTTCTTATCTGTAGAATTCTGAGAAGATAGAGAAGATAAACAAGAGTAAAAGTGGAAGGAGAGACAAAATAAGATCTCTTATTGAATGTGTTGAATAGGAACCCCCTAGCTAGCACAAATCACAGCCTAAGACCTAACTCCAGCTGTTATTATCGTTCATAGGCACAAATAGCTATTGCTTCACAATAGCACACCTCATCCCCAGATATAAAGACAGAACAAATTCTCATTTTCTAAATGAGAGGGTGGGAAAGGAGCCCAAACCCCTCATTTTCCTCCTCATCCTACAGACTACAGAGCCACAAGCGTCCCTGTGTCATCCTGTCAATACTGATGTCAGTGTGTACACAAACACATCTGTCTTCTTTATTTATTCAGTCATCAAAATTCCAAGTCTGCAAGCTAGTCATAATTATGCCTTCCAAAGAGGCAGCCACCTGCCATTTACTCTACCTTTTTCAATTACATGTAATTGAAGACTTGAGCTCAAATAGAGGAAGGTAGACAAGAGTTCTTCAAACTGTCTAAACACTCTCTGTTGAATAGAAAAAGAGAGGTTTCCTACCACAGCTCAAAATAAGTCCTCCAACATGACTGGCATAATAAAGAACTGGAATATGAGATGCATTTCTTTCCTGTAAACATCCTACACCATGAGGATGTTTTTTGCACAGGTGGTGGCTCACAGCCAGAAGAAAAGCCCCCTCACTCCTACTCTCCTCCCCCATCCCTCATCACTGCCAAAGTCAAGCCATTAGGGAATTTTTTTTGAGTATAAGAACTTGGCAACTTCCAGTAAGTTTCTCCTTTCAAGTGCACTGAGATGATGGAGAACAGCACATCAGAAATGAAGAAAAAAAATTAAAAAAAGAAACCAAGTTTGTATGTGATGATACAGATGAGATGACTGATAGTATATTATCCTCTCTGAGTACAGCTGTAAGCTCCTTGGCAGCAGTAACCTGATAGTCCCTGTGCTAGAGTAACCTTCTAGGAATTGAAGAAGCTGGGGGGAAAAACCCCAGCTGGCTCCACTTATACAAGGGATGTAATTAAGCCTAAAAGAGAGGATGATTTCAGTCTGTGTGCTCTGCATTAAGAATAGGTGCCTGAGAGCATTGTTGAGAAGGCACTTCTGGTACTTGTGTGTGTGCACACATCTTGGGATTTTCCCTTTACTCAGATAGTGATGCAGAACTTTCCCTCAAGAGCAAGTAGGGAGGGTATCATTTGGAGAGAAGATGGAAAGAGTCAAAGAAAGAAATCCTTCTACCATGTGATGAAAAAAGTTGACTAAGTTGGCTTGTCCCTCGAATTCATAGACAAGAAACCACCGCTAACATACTGTTAGTAAATGAGATGCTTATGCTAAAACCAAAATGGCCAAGTGGAAAATGTCTCACATTTGTTAAGGAGCCACTGGCAAGTTGGGTAACAGGAGAAGCAGAGTAGTGTAAAATATGACAACCCCTCATCAAATTAGTGATGCATCCACAAAGATGTCCCAGTATAATCCTTTAATTCATTTGTAAGCAAAGGTGAAATACTATTTGTAATCTGAACAGAGGCTGTTACTCCATCAAAACTTCCTAGCCCCATTACTACCTTCCTAAGTGCAGAGTGAACCTGTAGTGATCATACATTTAATTTTAAGAAAATAGATGCTGAGAGACATTTAGACATTGAGGTCTCTGTACATAAAAATCTATGCTAGATAAATGGAATATAAACTTTATAATGGAGTTAGCTGTTAGAAAGTAGTTAATGGTGTTGAGTAAAAACAAGGAAGAACTCAGCTATTTTTCATTATTTGTATAATCTGCTGGCATGTCAAGGGAAGAAGAATGGAAGATTCCCTTTTTCTGTCTTTCCACCCATTTTTTTGCTTTCTACAGAGAAATGTAGGCCGATGTAGTCGTCATCAAACAGTCTCACAAAGTCAAGATGATTCTTTCAGACTTTTCTGGACATTCCAGAGCACCATTAATCGAGGAGTTTTGTGGAGAGTGCAATGTCACAGACAGGAACCTCAGGGACTGCACTAACACCACCATCAACTAGCTAAGCTGTGTGCACCTGCTCCTTTTATCTCCTGCTTTGAGGGGCAAGAAACAGAAAAGAACAGGTAATTTGCTTTCCTAGCTAGATGCTTCAGTAGAAGAGATATCTGCCAGGCCACAAAAGCACAATAAGTAAAGAAGACATACTCTGAGGGTTGTAAGTGTATACTAAGAATTTTACTGTGTAGCCTCCTTTTCTAATATATAAAGAGGATGACAAGAACTGATCATTTGTCATCACTTGAATATATCTCCTTATGTTCATCTCTAGTATTTCTTTTTGTAGCACTGTATATTTCTTCTTGTTCTTTATTTTTCCTAATATCACCATCTTTCAATAATATTTCCAACCAGTTCCTGAGCAGATGACACTGCCTCTCAGACAAGGGGATGGATATTCAATGAATTATTTTCATATGTAGATGCATATTGGCAGCAATGGGGGTTGCCAGAATTGCTGGTACAAAATATGCAAAGAATCATGCTCAGTTCTTTAGGATTACTTAAATGCTCTAAAGCAGGTGAAAGACCTGGTCTTGGTTTTTATAAATAAAATAGAAGCACCAATTCATTTGAGAGATCACTCTACTGGCCAAAAATTGCAAAATTGGTGACCTTAATGGAGTGACTTGAAAGATTCACTTGGCTTATTGGCTTTCCTGCCTATTCATTCATTCATACTCCTGGGAAACTGAAGCATGGTTTCACTAAATACATGTCATGGTTTGTGTGCAGGTGTAAGGGGACATATGCATGCAGTAAGCCTGCACTCTTTCCTTTACCTTGGCAGCATCACCCTTCCTTTCTGTTACATTTTATCAGCCTGACATGAAGAACAAAATACTTTACTCTCCCTTCCTGACATGGGCAAAAAGCCTTGTTTTTTGACAGCACAAGTTAACCATGTCCACAATGATGACAAAATCCAGGGAAAAACTGAGAAACTGCACTCAAGTCTTTCTCTCTCCACCAAAGGTCTGAGCAAAAATGCAGTTTAGGATGGTAGGGGCAGGGGCACAGGGAAGCAAAACCAAACCAAGCCAAACTGTGCTTAAGGAGATAGCAAGAGATGCAGGTGAGTAAACCAAGACAACCTGGCACATCACTGCTGCACTGACTGAGAGATATGAAGTTGTTCTGACAGGTTCAGGACTCTGCAGGTGTATTTCTCTCACAACACTGCAAACAGATTTCAGACCTGTTCTGCACAAATGTTATACAGAGCTAATTCCTACCTTTGCAAAGGAAACACTGCAAGTAAACTATGTATTATGTTCATTTCCATTATTAGACCCTCTTTCATCCATGTACCACAAATGTAGTGCCCAACAAAACACTGAACAATAAGGAATGCCAGGACTCTTTATAGCTCTTGTATTAATATGTTTAACACATGGCTATTTACTGCACCTTACTGTAAACTGGCATTCATGACTTCACTATTCCTTTTATTTCATAGCCACTGCTACTTGTTTAATGTTAGATCAGTTTCTTGCTCACATGCTTCAAATAATTAGGATAATTAACAACATTTGTGGTTTGCCTCCTATATGACTTGGTGTCTTCATTGCTTACATTAAAGAGGGGAACTCTGTTCATTCTTTTTATGCATATATGACCTATAGATCACTTTTTTTTTATTCAACATAGCACAATTAACAGAGCTTTTGTAGAAGCCTCAACAGCCTCACAGACCCACATTTTGTGGGTGAGACTGTGTTTAATAAAGAGCAAACAGAATAAATAAAAGGGTAAAAAAAGGTAGGCAGGGTAAACTGAACTTTAGCCTCCAAAGCATGTTTTTACTCCTAGAATGGGACAATCCCCTTTCATGTATGTGAAAGGGAGAAAGGAAAGCATGGAATGTTCCTTGGTGCAGAATGAGGTCAGAGTGCTCCAGAGCTCAGTGGGGACTCCTGCTGAGGGCTGCCCTCAGAGGGAGCAGGGAGCCAGGAGCACTTGCATCTCGTGGACAAGAGAGCCTGGGTTCACAGGCAGCCTGAAGGTGTTACTTCCCATCAAAAACAACTCTGAGCTATTGAAACATCTGAAAGAAAGATGTGGCAGGACAAACAGAGTGCAAGCTCCATGTGAGGCAGAGAACTGCTGTGATGATGCCAAGCTGCATTGCCACCAGGCTCTGACAAGAAAACACCTGTCATATGGAGGTAGTTTAAGAAGTTACCTCATGTTGTTACATCCAAATGTACAGTACTCCTTAGGAATACTAATGTGTTGGCTCTGGGCAGCACTGTACTGTGTTGACATGACCTTAATTTTTCCTTAGCTAGATGTGCTCTCTCTTCCCTCTTTATCCTGTTTCATGTTGCTTCAGATTTAATTTGTTTCCCCAACATGTGTTTAAGGAGCTGAATGAAATGGGGTGGCACACGCTTTCCCAAGGCAGTATTGACGTTCCAGTGTGGTGAAATGGTGCAATATGCAAGAGAACACACTGCAGATATTCAATACAGCAAAAGGCAGGTTTGTTTTTTCTAGAAATGTTTCATTTGTTCTAGCAGGTGTGTCTGATACCTTTTGCATAATGATAAACCCACACACATTCTTCATGCAAATAGTGACCCAAGAGCTGCTCTGAATTGCTTCAAGTAGTAAGTGCGTGTAACAACCTGCACTTACATACACACTGTATGTTTGCAGAGCGTTCATACAGTGCAAGGTACACAGAGCCCACTGTGCCAGGGCAGGGACACAGAGGGCTGCTGGAACAGAGGTGCCATACCACAGCCAACACTGTCAGAATCAGCCAAAACTGCCAGAAAATCTCTTCAGAGATTTTGGGACAGCCATACATCTTATATTTCTTCCCCTTTCTGCAGCCAGAAAATATTTTTCTCTCATGTATGTTATTTGAAATGCCCCAAAATCAACAGTTCTGTTCCACAAAGGTTTGGGGAGCAAGGTATGGGAGAAAACGAGGAGGCTCACCAATCTGGACTTTACACAATGTGATCACTGCACACTTGGGTACCAGCCTTGGAAACAGCCTTGGTCAGCAGAGAGTTTCTCTCACTCTATCTCACATCTGCTAGCTTCACCTTTCCTTAAATATCCCAGGTGCTGAGCCTCAAAGGTCAGCAGAGCACTTCCTATACCAGTTCTCACCACTAATTTGGTCAGATTACTACTGAGATCTTTGTCTTTTCTTATTACTGATTTCACTTCACAACTGAACCCAGTCCCAATAGCTTGATGGACATTTTCTTAATAGGAAAAAGAAATAATAATGTTTGTCCAAATGGTTATTCTGGCAAATATGTCTGTGAGCTAGCTGGGTGAAAATTCTTTAATCCATTGTATTTGAAGGAAAGTGAAAGGAAGGAAATAAAAAAGAGGCAATTCAGTTTGTGGCAATGCCCTAATGCATGTAAGTCTGCTTTTTCAACACAGAATTACCACTCTAGATGTAACTCTGGAACACTAAAGTGTTAAAATATATGAACTTTCTACCTCAAGCCAGGGGGTCAAATCAGCACCCATATTTGACACAGAACTTTCACAACACCACGGCACCTGTCTGAGCTTACAGATTGTGAATTACAACAGACGAGAGGCAGACATTAGTTTCCATCTCTGTTTTGCCTGCTCTTTGGTGTCTACAAATTCTGTTTGACAGTAAATAGTTTAGCTTCGCCCATTTGATCTTGCACTGAGATGAACTGAAGTGCTGATCTCACCCACCTCTGAGTTTTAGTGGGAGCTGTAACCACACAAGGACCAAGACCCTGATATGCTTTCATGGCCCACCTCAGTGTTTTCGATGCTTTCAGGGCAGTCAAACATGCAGCTTTAAACAAGGTAAGTCAGCCACAGTGCAGTGCAAGTTTCCAGGTTTGACTTTGCACGGGGACATGCAGGGTCAGCAGAAATGTGTTTGCAGAGGCTGGCAGCCCTGCACGGAGACACGGTGTCTGCGGGAGCACCCAGCCTGGCAGCAAGAGCCCCGGCCCTCTCTGCCCTGCGCCTGGGCTGCCAGGAGCCACGCAGGATGTGGGAAATGGGCTGCAGCTGCAGGACTCAAGGAGGCTGTAAATGGAAGATTCCCCACCAGGTCTGAGGTATGGTCCCTTGGGGGATTTACTTTGTTTCCAGGTGGGTCAGGATTTTATCTGATAATGCACTTACCCCTCTAAAACCTGCTGAACTGCACAGACATTTGATAACTAGATAATTGATGGTGTTTCATGCAGAGAGTTCCTGTGAAGCACTGAAGACTCCAACTACAAGTCAGTAAATATTTTTTGCCCGTTTTTATGCCATAGTAAGCAGGATGAGTAAAACAAGAAAATTCACGTGGGATGCCTGGGACAGATTCTGACCTCTGCATCTTCTAATCCCTCAAATGTGTGATGAGTTTTATCTTTTCCTGTGAGCAGTTTCATTCATTTCATTGTGTTTAGTTCTAGTAAAAGTACTAGAATTTGTCTCAGTATGACTAAGAAAAGTAGCTAATAATTGTCATCATGCTTATCTCTTTGGCATTTTAGCTTGAGTTCCTACTAATAAAGAACTATTTGAGATTTTAACAGAAATGTAAATGTTGAAGTTTCACAGGTCATTGAGTTTTATAATATTGAGTCATTGGGCTATTATACATTGATCGAGCAAATAGCAAATGGTGTGACTTGCCAGAGAGCATTACTCAAATATTGACCAGGAATTCATGACAGTGGGCTACTCTCCAAGGACTACAAAAGTTAACAGGAAATTTCTACCTGAAGTAACTGCAAGCTTCTGCCTTAAGACAGGCAGGCTTTTTTGGTTCCTTTTTGTTACTTACTTTTTTAGTCTCCTCTGCTATATCCAAAGACTCTTATCATAAACAGAAATGTGCTTGGAGTAAAGGTTTCCATTTATGACAATTTTTTAGTTTATCTCTCAGTTATCTCTTATTTCCAACAGTCTATTGATTTCTTTAATTAATCATACCTATTATTCTTTATATATTACAATATTATTTTATTATGATAATATAAATTTTTATTTAATTGTATAAATATATGCTTCCACCTATAAAGGGTAGATGCAAGGACAGATAGCCTGGGAGCAATACAGAGATATTGTACAGGATCATGTAAGGAAAGCTAAAGCTCTGATAAAATTAAATTCAGCCAGGGACATTAAGGTTAACAAGAAAAGCTTCTATAGGTACATAAAAGGAAGATTTGGGAAAATGTAGTCCCTCTCCAGAGGGAAACAGAAGACCTGGTTGCCCAGGATACAGAGATGGCCTCAGTCTTGACAAGAAAATGATTTGGGCCACCCTGCCCAAATTGTAGAACCCAAAGGCAGGGACTGGGAGAGGGAAAAACTGTCTACCTTGGAAAAGCAAATTTGAGCGCATCTAGTAAACCTTAAGGTGCACAAGTCCATGCGACTTGTGACAAGATACATCTGCAGTTCTTGAAGGAACTAGCCAAGGAAGTGGCTAAGCCACTACTCATCATATTTGAGATGTCATGGCAATCCAGTGAAGTTCCCACCGACAAGAAAAGAGGAACCATTGTCATTATTTTTCAAAAGAGAAAAATGAAAGAACCAGGGAACCACAGGCTGGTCAGTCTCACCTCTGGACCTGGCAAGATTATGGAGCAGATCTGCTTGGAAACCATGCTGAGGCAGAAGGAAAATAAGAAGATGGTTGGTGACGGCCAGCTTTGCTGAGAGCAGATCAAGCCTGACAAACTTGGTGGCCTTCTAAGATGGGTTTACAGCCTTGGTGGACAAGGGAAGTGGATAAGTGACAGACATCATCTACCTGGACTTGAACAAAACATTTCACACTGTGCACCTGATAGCCTTCTCCCTAAACTGGAGAGACACGCATTTGTGAGGTGGACCACTCAGTGAATAAGGAACTGGCTCAAGGAGTTGTTTTCAAGGGCTCCCTGGTCCAAGCAGAGACCTGTGACAAGTGGAGTTCCTTGGGGTTGGTCCTGGCACTGGTGCTGTTCTACATCTCTGTCAGTGACATGGACAGTGGGATCAAGGGCACCCTTGGTGAATTTGCCAATCATGCCAAGCTGTGTGGTGCAGCACCTAAAGAAGACCTACAAGAGAGATGGGACTTTTTTCAAGGGCTTGTGATGATGGGACAAGAGGTAGTGGGATTGAACTGGAAGAGGGTGAGTTTAGATTAGATAATAGGGTGGTGAGACATCAGAACAGGTTGCCCACAGAAAGTGTGAATGCCCTTCCCTGGAAGTGTTCAAGGTCAGTCTGGATGGGACTTTGAGAGGCCTGTTCTGGTGGAAGGTGTTCCTGTGTGTTGCAGGGAGCTTGAAACTAGGCAATTTTTAGTGTCCCTCCCAACCCATTCTATTATATTAAAAAAACTGCCAATGCCAATATATGCAGCTGTAAAATGTGATTTGTTACAGTACAATGCATCTTATCTTGACCAAAGAACACTAAAGTACAAGCTTCTAGCATGATCTTATTTGGTTTTACTTCTCCAGAGTCATAAACCTGATCCCAAAAACAACATTTCAGCTCAGATAGGAGAAACTGCTGTTGAGAAGACCTTGTCTTAAACCCTACTTTTTTCCTAGGACACAGGACACCCTGCAAGAATTTCAAAACCTGGTGGTAAAGTAAGACCCTGATGCAGTTTGGGGTGGGAGCACAGTCTGTTTTTCAAAATATACAGCCAGAGCAGGTTACTCCTGGCTCAGAACCACTGACCTCACCCGTATCCGCAGAGGAATGGGCTTCATTGGCTTCATTCTCCTTCTCATCATAAAAGAATTTGAATTAATTCCCTGAAGAACTCATAAGGCAGTTTGGGAACAATGTTCTTTCCTATGAAAGAACTATTCCACACTACTTAGAACAACCAGATATTATCTTGGCCAGAGAGAGTGCTCTTGGACATTCAGCTGGATCGAGGAAACCAGGGTGTCAGTCCCTGTTCTACTGCCTATTTCACACATTTGTGCTGTATGTTTAATAAAACAGGAACTGACATCAAAGTATCTTTTCTCCCATGTGTGCTGTTAACATGAGATCACAGAATCACATTCATTCTCCTTCTTTATTTTAATTTCCTTCATTTCTAATCTAATGGATTTTGAACTAGTCCATAAAATTCAGTCTAATTTCAGCACAACAGCTGTGAGGAGACACCCTGCAAGAGGTCACCCAGAGAAGAGCTGTGGATGCCCCATCCCTGGAAGTGTTCCAGAGCAGGTCAGATGGGGAGCAGTCATCCAGTATCGCATATATTGAGACATTGCTTTGAGCAACCTCCAATACCACATACAACAAGACACAGCATTGAAGTTCCGTGTGGCAGAGGAGGACCGTGGGTCCCTCCACTGAACTCAAACCTGTTAAGCAACCTTTCCACACAGACTTGGATAGCAAGCCACTGGATCAGGCCCTGCCCACCATGAGCTGAAGAGAGCAGCTTATTCATGAGCACACAAGTGTTTTAAGCACCAGACAAGAACCAATTTGCTGGTTAGTCTGACTGTGCTGGAGGCCCTTGGCCAAAGCCAGGTCTTCAGCAGAGACCAGCAATCAAAGCAAGCCTCTGGACTTCTCACCACACTAAAAGAGGGAGTCTGCCCTGCTGCTCCTCCTAGCTGCTGCCACACTATCAGGAAAACAGAAGGAGCACCTCCAGAGCCACCTACCCCAACATACCTTGAGAAGTGTTCATTCACCACCAAGCACAGAGAGTCATAGAGCAACTGCAAATAAATACCTGTCAACACCTGAGCTGCGAATATCACATTGCTTTGTGTAAAATGCCAAAGGCTTTAATTTGTATTTTTAGAGATTTTCACTCACATAATTCTTTTCCAGCCTTCCTTGGAGTTCTAAGCCACTGTCTAGAAGGAGTTATATTCTGCTCCTGATTTGGGAGTAGAAGTGTCTCTGAAATAGCTTTTGCAATTTTCTGCCAGCAGAGGATACCCAGGACCAAAGCTTCTCAGAGCTGTGAATGCAGGTCCTGCTTTGAGGCTACACATTTTCACTTCCACTGTCTTTGAACAAAGAGCACACAAGATCTGATGCCTCACTTCATTCATCTATATAATTTGGGGAAAATATATACTGCTACTTTTTTTTTTTTTTTTTGAAGCTGTACCATTTTTATTTAGGCTTGCAATGTTTTCCAGCAGCAGGAATTTTGCACTGCCCGTCTTTGAGGTTTTAAGAACTACTGCACCTTGCCAAGAACATTTCTCATGACACAGGCTCATGATGGATAGATCAATAGATTCTTGAATCCTCATATCCTTTTCAAATTACTACCCGAGATATCTACCTGAGTAGGCCATCTTATCTGATAACTTAAACAAGCAACCTGTCTACACTTTAATTGTTATTGAGGATTAATGTTGTTTATAAAATGAAATCAATACAATCTCTATTGCTTATTAACTGAAACATTCTAGGCTCTGCTTTGTTTGCTTTGCTTTTCAATTAGTTTCTATTATTTTCCCTATTGGCTTTTAACAAATAGCTGTAGAAATAAACTTAATGGTTGTGAAACTGTTATCAGAGTCAACAAAGTCCCTTAATGGAAAGTCTTGTATATTTAAATGTAAAAAAGAATCCACTGTTTAATCATTTGACATTATGAGATAAGTTTATTACTATACATCTGTTCTGTACTGGGCCTTGGCTTGTTTTTAAGCTAAGCAATTAGGAGTTCTTAAGGGTTCTCTAAAGTTCAGATGTCAGAACTGTTAAGCTAGTCTCTGCATTTAAGAAGAAAAAAAACTCCACAGTCTAATAACATTTGTTAAAAAATTGCAACACTGAAAATGGGCCAAAAACCATGGGATTCCTAGGAACACAACAAATACCATTCTTTTACACTGCAAAAGCCTTCTCAACACTGTGCAACAATTAAGTATGTGAAACGTCTTACTGACTCTGCCCATGCTTCCTCTGTGATCCTAACATGCAAGAGGACTGCTGCAGCTGCCAGGTTTGTTCCTCCCCCTCAGAATGGAAGGAGAGCAAGAAGGGTTGAAGGATGGTTTCTCAACTCTAGATGTACTTCTGAGTCTGAGTAGGATCCAGACAATGAGCAGGTGAATGTGAAGGAGGGATAGACAGGCAGAGTAGTTTTGAGGGTCCTGAAGGGCAATGATGTAGGGTACAAGTCCCAATATATAATGTAACAGTAGCATATCCCATTCCAGCTAGCATCAAGATGGAAAAAATCTGTTTTTTCAGTCATCACTTTTTGGTCTTTGAATGAAGAAAACTTTTCTTCCACATTACTCACCATGTAGGTGACAGAAGTGTGTTTGCTGATGGGATTTTGAAGCAGAAACTCTCAGTCTGTAGGAATAGAGTTCCACCACACTTGCTGAGTTGTACCTTTATGGATCTTTCCAGCACTGCAGTTTTACACATCACTGCTCATGGCCAGAGACACCTGCAACCCACACACTCTTGGCACACAGTTTGTGGGCTCTCAGCAGTTTAGCTGGACGTGGTCATGAAACAAGCAAAGTTACAGGAGACTGTTACATAACAACGTGACGAGTTCACACAGGCCGGCAGCTTTGCCTGCTGCTGCTACTGCTCAAACCACAGGCACCAAAAACAAGTGGCACAATTCCTGCACTTCTCTACAAAAGGATTTGGCAGCATCACTTCTACTTAGTGTTTAATGACACGAGTCGAGAGCTGGCAAAAGTGCAAGACGGGGTTGAACCAAGATCAGGAATCACAGAAAATTTAGGATGCAAGTGTATAATCCCCAGCACAGACTACCATTTTGTTCCTGGGAGCACACTCAGACATACACACAAGGAAAGAGTTCTAAAATCCACTACAAGCAGTGTGTAAGCTATCCAGTGCAACCTATCTCAGGAAATGTTCTGTGCTCCCCTAGCTTCTAATAATTGTGCTTGCAATCACCAGAACTGTTCCTAGCCTTCACACAGCACAGATGCATTCCAAGGGAGGGTGAGGCAAATGGTTGTGAAGCTTACTCAGGTGTCATTTATTTCATGAAAGTTTTCTGGTTATTATAATCAAATGTCAATTGTCTGTAATTGCGGAATGCAATGGAAAATCCCTGCTAAAGACATGTTCTGCCACTTGCTGGTGAAGTACACTAACCCTCAACAATGAAGCAACACTGAAAAAATGGTTTTGACATGTAAGCAGGTCTAGGAGTATAATTAACATTTTTCTTTTTGAATTTTTTTTTTGTATGGTTTTGCTGTAAGGAAACTACCCTGTATTTGAAAAGAAAGGTTCGATGCAGAATTAAATAATTCTTCTTACTCAGTCCATTTACTAATCTAATTACTAATTAATAAAACTTTCTGCTTTAATAGCCTCTGTTTTGACTTATCTTAATGAACACAGATGAATCTTGCAGTGATCTTGCAAGGCACAAATGTGGCTTATAAGTAAGGATCAGAGCCCAGAGCACAACTTGAGCGCACCCCAGATGCTGTTGCAAGACATTCTCTGAGCTTGCATTCAGAGCTTCAAAATTAGGTAATATCTACTTTTAAGGGGATTCTACTTGAGAAGAGAGGATTAAAATTTGAGGTCAGAACTGTGACTGATCATTGATATTGGCTGCATGGGATAGGATAGATGACTCAGTATTTTAATTCTTTTTTTCCTTCCTTTTAAATGAAGCAAACTAATGGATTTACATGTATTTACTAGCCATATTATTCTGATGAGTTACAAAACTGTGGAAACATTCTGACATTGCTAAAATTGATAAAGCAAACTCTTAAAGAAAAAGTAAAAAAATTTCCACTAGCAAACATTTTTTTTAACATTAAAGGCTGTAGAAAATAAAAGCATGATGGCAGTTTCATTTTGAAACTGAGAATGAAGAAATTAATATCAGAATCTAAATTCTGGGTCAGCTTGAATATAGATGTAGTAGACTTGCCATCACTTCATCACTTGCAGATTAGAGTTGAGGCTGATTGACTTTCTGAAAAGATGGTACAGTTCAAACAGTCACGCTGGGCTTGATGCGCAAATCATATCACATTGTTTTATGGTTTGTTCTATGCATGTAGAAAAATATTATCTTTATCTACCATTAATATCTTGGAATCTTGCGGAAAGAAAAGGAATTAATAGTATCTCAGCAGTCAAGTAATCAGGGTAGATTATGAGAAGATGCACTTGAAAAATTAAGAGGGGAGAGGAAAGGGAGGAATTTCCGCAAGAATTACATTAGCATGCCAAGTTGGTCTAACATTCCTCATTAGTGTTTGTATTCTCTGTGCACTGTATTTTTTTAACAGCTGGCCTACTGTAGATGAAAATACACACAAAGAAAATGTGCAAAGCTTCCTTGGGCTTGTGCCTGAGGAATTCTTATGATTCCAAAATTATCTGTACTGATTTTAACTGTCACGCATAGGATAAACACCCAGACTTTATGCAGGTTTCTTAGAAAAGCTGAATTAGGCTGCCTTGTAGCAGTCATTGAAGTGATCACATCAGCACTTTTAAACACATTCACTGTCACTTCCTGTGAAGAGAAGTGACATGAATACAAGACCAAGTGGGATTTCTAATTTTTTTCCAACCACTGATTCTATGCATCACACATATATACAAAGAAGATCAGAAATTATGGAACAAACCTAATTAAAGGTTCACTGGGCATAAAGGTCCATAATTCTTAGAGAAAGTGTATATGTGTATGCACCTCTATAAAAATATAATTATACATGCTGGTCATTTTGTGAAACCACTTAATTTGCAAAATTATTTAATTCTTGGTATTCAGATCATTAGCAAAAGAAGAATTATTATTGTGTTTATTGGCATAATAATACATAATAATTTCCTATACTTACTTGTAGAACTGTACAACAATAGTACAAACATTATTCCAGGGATTAATTATTCTCAGGATTAATGTTTTCACAGCTTGAACTAACACAATTTTAGCTATTGTATTACAGCTCTCCTCTTTACCATCTGCATCTATTCACTTCTTTACACTCCTGTGACTACATTTTAAACAGCCCTGACCTTTGTTAAATTACTTGGTTAAGGCTGATTTAGGGGCACAACTTTATTATTATTAATATGCACGCCTGCAGGAAGATTGGAGAAATGCTCTGCAAAACCAGCATTTTATTTAGTAGACAGAAGAACAAAGTATTATGGTTTTGGCACAAATATGCAACTCTTCACTCATAGGTTGGAGAATAATTGGTTAGCAGCTCTTCAAAAAAGGATTGCAGAGTTATAAACTGCAAGCTGAACTTGAAATTACAGTGCTGGATGTGTGAGCAAGATTAAACATGGTCTGAAATTTCAGAGAAGACATTTTAAGAAAGCCTCTTATAATGATATACTTCATACATAGGGCACAAAAGTGGTTGAAGTTCAGCACCTAACTGGCAAACCTGCAAATTATTTTCAGAAAGTATTAGTGGTTAAGAGGTGGTTAAGTGCTGCAAATATATAGGAATAAAATAACATGAGAACTCAACAGAATATACCCCAAAGTAAAGTGAGAGACACTAAGTGACCATAAATGCAAAGTATACTACCAAACTTACAGGCAAAATAGAATTTGCTAGAAAATGGCCAGAGTTACATATTGGCTTGCACAGGATCAGATCCCTGTTGGTGTCCTTGCAGGGCAGACCCCTCCCTCTCTAATCAGCTTTTGCAGTCTTGGCAAACAAAAAGAGATCACTAAAATCACACAGCCTGCACAGGAGAGGTGCAGAGCACAGCAGCTTGAGAGATTGCACAGAGCAGAAAGTATCATGCAGACATCTAGAGCAGATGCAAATATGAATTTTATGGGCTTGTTCTCTTGAATGGTATGTGTCTCTATGCTTAAAATAAGTAATGTGTTCCAATTATTTTTTATATTAAATGAGCAATTATGTTTGATGTGTTTTTTATGTAAAATAACTCAACAAAACTTAGAAAAAGATCAGTTGGCCCATGTTTAGAATGACAACCCAAGCACCACATTCTCTCTCTGGATCCAAGCTTGCTCAAAATGTTCTCAGTATTCTTTTATTTGGTTTGATTTCTGTCCCACTCTCCTAAAGAAAAGCAAGTGGGATGTCACAATACACACTCACAGACACCAAGGCCAGTTGCAGTAAGTCAGCATCCACCCCTCTGAAAATACCAGAAATTACTGGTAATAATTAACCAAAAAGTTACATAAAATGCTAGTATGCATAATTAAAAACTCTACTGAATGCTTGGTGAAACAGTAGCCATTTATCATAAAAAGCTATAAATAGAAGGGATATTGAAGGAAAAAAAACCCCAAACCTACTGAGAGGGTCTCTTTAAATGACTAATTTTTATCTGAAGCTTTATTTATTGGAAACAGTAGGATACAGAAGATACCTTACAAAGCTGATTAAGCTTCATCATGGGTCACACACCCAGATGAAAAGCGTATTTTTTTTTTTACCTCCCAGATCAGTTCTCGTGAATATTACTTTGCAATAACAACTCTGGAAATGACCTAGGAGCCAAAGCACCCTGCAGCAAGAAAGGGTAATATCCTCTCCAAGCAGACCCAAGGATCCTTTGGTGAGATGCCAGTTCTCAGGTGGAAAGTACCCACATTTTTCTGGATTAGCCTGCATCTCCAACCCCTTCTCTCTTCCTACCCTCTGGCTCAGCAAACCACTTTCTCCCCAGTGCTCCCTCCACCACACTGCCTGTGCCAACACAACTTCAGAGCCTCCTGGGGCAGCGTTTTGGCTCTCCTTTCAAAGGCTCAGTGCTGGGCCATGGAGAAAGCAGCTCAGGAGTGACTTTTTGGGGAGTGACTGCCATGCTCAGCACTACCAGGGCTCCTTGAGCTCTGCGCTGAAGGGGAAAATTGTCTTCTGGCTGGGAACAGTGAGGAGCTGGCACCTTGCTCCCATCCCTCAAGCTCTGTGGTGGCTGACCATTCAAGGTCATTCCTGATGGACCAGATGGCAAGGGACCCGTGCAGGTGTTTGGTTTCACCATTTAAAAAAGCCCTGTACAAACCAATGTGACTTTTTCCTCACAGCATGCTCTTGCATGCCTGAACACTGTTGAGGACACTGCAGGACTGGATTCTAAGACAGAGAATGCAATTTATGACCTAGCAGAGGAAATAATCAGTGTATTACATGCATTGTTGGCATTAGCGTGGAAAGAGCATGAAATAGTAGAGACTCAGTGAACAGGACAGTAAGAGCACTAGAAGCTACAAAAGTCAAAAGAAAAATGGCAAGCACCAACAGTAGTAGCAAGCTTGAAGTGAGAGAGAACAACAAACTACATGTGCATTTGTGATGTGCTGTGGCTCAGAGCAAATAATCCACTACAGTTTTATGGTGTGCATACTGAAATACTACTGCTCAGAACAGACACAAAACAGTATGGGCAAAAGGAACTTGATTATAGCATTTATCTGGGAATTGCTACCTTGTGGGCAAACAGGGAGAAGTAAAAAGAAGACAAACTTTTCTGGGTTTGCCTGATACATAATTTAAAATGACTGAATGAAAAGTCTAAAACCTGAATCTGCCTGGCTCCAAATACAATCAAAATTGATGTGATGTGTGCATGCTCCTCTGATCTCACTAAGATATATCCTTGAGGTCAAATGCACATTGCTGTGCTGTACTAGGACAGGGCCTGAAACACCAAAAAAGACATGGAAGTTTCCTGAAGAATATGTATGAATCCTTGACTGTGACTTAAGAAATTTTTTCCACTGTCTGGATTTCTTTTCCAATGCCTCCAGCTAAATTAAAAGCAGAAAGGAGACAATTTTTCAGGAGTTCTTTCAGCACGTTATAATTAGAGATCATTTCATCATCTTAAACAACATTCAGTCAAATAAATGCTGATTTGAGCTGCAGCATCAACAACTGCAATGAACTGAAGTTATATAGAAATCCTCTGCACTTTGCTTCAAGCCAAAATTGTGTGTATTGCAATGGCCAGAGCCAGGGCTGTGACCACAGGGTGCAGACTGTCACCCCAGCTCTTGCCATGTCTGCTGGCTGGGGCACCACACACCCACAAATTTTTGTTATTAGCATTCTCACACACGCTTCTGTACTGACTAAGTCCCATATAAGTCTCTTGAGTGATGATAATTAGTTATGGTAACTCCTGCTTTTTTTTGATACTCTCTAATGAAATTGGCACAATAAGATACTAAAGGCATGTTATTTCCAATTTGTTGATACAGAATGCAACCTAGAGATACCAAGATCAGAACGAAAAACATTCCTCAACTTTTAAGTCCCTCCACATTGTATGGTTTTGGATTAAACTTGGACAGACAAACCCTTGTTGCCATTGCATAGTGAATTATTATTGAACTGAGGAACACATTGGTGCAATTGCTAGTTTGGTAGTCTTGATGTCAAACTTGATCTCATAAAGGGTTTCTATAACAAACTCCTCCTGAATAGTTTGGAAGTTCACATAAAGAACTCCTTCAGGATTTGAGCTCTTACTGATTTTCCCTCTTTTAAATACCTCTACCATACTCTGTGTCTATGTTGGAAACAAAACAAAACCATATGAGAGGAGAACAGCAAGAAAAAAGAAGTGGAAGTTGGAATATGATGGCCCCTACAGACCTGTAAGTCTGAGTGCTGTTGTATGCAAAGCAGATAGAGAATAGCATAAAATACTGCTTGGGTTGGTTAAAATGGGGCTATGACTTTTAATCTTTCTCTCTGAACTGATTTTCTTGGAAATGTGGTAGATTTATGTGAAGTCCTGTAAGACATCTGATGTCCTGGCATAGAGGAGCTTGCTGTTTTAAACTAGAGAAGATGTAGTGGATTAACAGAATTATAAAGCAGATAAGGAGATATAAATGGAATGGGAGTATCCAGTGCTGAAAGGGAATATTGAGAAAAATCAATAACCTAAAGGAAATTGGAGACAGCCTTGATAAACTGGAATAAAATTAGTGAGAATAATATTTGGTGATCCAAAGCAGAAGAATCTCTGCTTGGCAGGTGGCAAGTATTTCTGCTGTAAGGAGATTTAGTTGGGTCTGCACCTACACTGGGATGCAGGGGATTTTGCTTGGAGCATTTGCTTGGAGCATCCCATCATCTGTTTCTTCCTTCTGGCCTATGCACCAAGATTTTTCCAAGGAGTAATGTCTATAAACGGGAAGAGGGTAGGAAGACTTTAGGTAGATTTTAGGAAGAAATGATTTACAGTAAGGGTGGTGAGGCACCGGACAAGTTGCCCAGAGGAGCTGTGGATGCTCCATCCCTGGCAGTGTTGGAAGCCAGGTTAGATGGGGACTTTAGCAACTGATGCCAGTGAAAAGTGTCCCTGCTCATGGCAGGGGAGTTGGAACTAGATGGTTTTTAAGGTCCTTTCCAGCCCCAACCATTCTATGGCTCTATCATTTCCACCCCAAAGAAACAAGTTGAAGGCACTGAAAGTGTGAAAGGATGGATGTAAAGGTAGAATGCTGAGAACCACTCCTTTTGCCTCCCTTTATATTCACACATGCAGAATGGCTGTGAGCTGCCAGCATGAATGACTACATGTTCCAATGCTGCAATGGGAACATGAACTGAAATTTTATATATATATATATATATATATATATATATATATGTCAATCTGCTCCAAAACCACTTATTGCCTTCATAGTAATTTGGATTTGCAAGTCCAGCTTGAAATAACATATGTGAAAGTGTGTTGTTCCAGACATCAAAGTCAATGCATCCTGGATTTTCATCTGTATGTTGTAAGGTTAGTACAGGTTCCAAAGAGCTGCTCCAGTAATCCAGCAGTGCACCACACCCCAGGGAGACTCTGCAGGGTTTCAGTCTGGCTCCCTGCCAACTGCTTTTTGGGGTTCACATGCATTTCCATGGACTTTTATGGACCAGCTCTGACACTGGACTTCAATGTTCAGGATTCTCTATGTTAGTAAGTGGCTGTGGCACGAGCAGATCACTGGAGCTGCCTGGCAGGTCACCTGTGCACACAGCTGAGAGGTGTTGGCACGTACCACTGGCATGGGTTTTTGCCTATGCAAATGCAGACACTCTGTGGGGTTCATCTAAACACAGCTCTAGCAGTCTGTCAAGCCCTAGAGAAGCTGTACAGGTGGCTGGAACAGGGCTATTCCTTTCCAACCACTGACAGAGCACCTATGTCTTCACTCAATATAACTAAAAGCAACAAGAAAAAAAGCCCATATAAACTAATAAAAAATGTGACTCTGCATAAAATTTCCTAATCTGTTTCTTCCCAAGCTCATCTCTGATAGGTATCTACACATCAGCCACAAGCCAGAATGGGCTACATTGTGAAAGACGCGCATGCTTTACATACATTGCATTGCTACATACAGAAAACAAGTTTCGTGCCCTGACTGTTAGAGTCCAGGAAGCAACGTTTTCTTTTTCCTAAAAGATCATAAAACTCAAGGAAAGATATCCTCTTTCATAATGTGGGGAACAAAACACTTCAGCAAGTTTCTGAATTAGGAAGCCAAAGGGAAGATGGGGAAAAAAGTGCATGGTCATTGCCCCAAGTTCAAAATATTTATATTTCCTCAGTCAGTTTCATTTTTTTGTTTTGTTGTTGGTTTAGGTAGAACGGGAGATCAATTTAATTTTACAATTATATTTTTTCCTGAAAATATTCTAATGAGTCATTTTAACCAGATGAAATTTCCCAAAACATTCTTCGAGTAAGAAGTGTAAAAGTTGCTCTAGTTTAGACAAACAAGAGCTTGTCCATCCCCCAGAGAAGAGGCTGTCCCAGTTTGCCATCCCAAGGAAAAGAGTTTCTTGAAGAAATTCCAGTCCAAATTACAAATTATGCAAGTCGTGTTTTTGCAATGTCCATCTCAGTAGACTGCATCTAGGTGGAGATTAACTACTGACCTAAAGAGCTTGTCTCTATAGGAAACTACACATGTAAACCTCACTTCAGCCTATTAATACAATCTGAGATATTTCATTGGATAAATTGAATAAATTGCTGTCATTATCATTTTGCCTGAAACCTTCTTCTAAAAACAAAATGAAATTACAGAATAAAACACGTCCAATTACATTTTTTTTCACTCCTAATCTGTCTCTCCATGACTAAGCTAACACATGCTTACAAAGGTTAGCCTTGGGCTCTGTTGTACAGTCACCTCTTCTGTGTTTCAACTTGCTGAGAACTTTTTTAAACTGGAAAAGAAATATTGAGCTAGAAGAAGTTACTAAGGTTACTGTTTCTTGACTACTGTTGATATGAAAAGAAGATTTAGATATTTGTTAGGGTAAAACTATTCAGAGAAACAGACAGAAGAAGTTGTGGATCTGATCTAATCCAATCTTTTGGCTATATAAGAGCATGTTAGACTTTATTACTGATGTACTGAAGTTACCCTCAGCGGCACAAGGGTAGCAAATAATTCCAACCAAAGTGCAAAGGAAAGGTGAGCCAGGAATGTCAAAAACAATTGCTAGTAGGACTGCAATCAGAAAACAGATATGTCAAAAAACCTAGCTGATGGTCAGCACCAGAAATGATTTTTCAAAAGTCAGAACTACAAAAGTACTTCTGGGTGTCCATGGCCTTCTCATTATTTTTCCATTTCAGTCTCTTTTTTTTGCACTCCTTTCTCTTATGTCCTTTAATTACTTTTAGTGTCCTGCTCCTTCCTAGACTTTGGCCTAATATGTACTGTTCCCTGACCTGAATTCCAAGATAGACCTTTTCTTTTTGTTTGCTCTTTCCTTTCCATACTCTTTACCATTTTTTTTTCTTTAAGAAAATTAAAAATTCTGGTTATTTATGAACCCTGGAGAATAATGATATGTTGAAATTGTGGTTGGGCAGTACCTGAAGCTTCATTAGCAGGATACTGCTCTGAAGACCAAGAACTCTATATCCTTCTCATATTAATTAATTATATTTTTTGTGGCTATTTAGCATCATTTTCTGATAAAAAGCAGAAAGAGTTAGATTGCATGGTCAAAATTATTAAATTACATAAACCAGGTGCCTCACCTCATGACAGGTGGCTATCAAGTGATGTCCTCAGCAAAAGTTCCAGGTCAAGAATTCACTGAAATTATACACTGACCATTGCTTTTGAATGCTTTTCAATTATCTGTGATAGGCTGGGACTGCCTCTCATAAATTTACTGGCCTGGTGGATTGAAGCTGGAAATGAAAAGCTTTCCTGTACACACACAAAGTCAGTTTTCAGCATCACTGAGTACAATGAAACAGCAGCTTGCAAAAGTGTCTTTGATCCTAAGGTTAAACTGTAGTGGAGGGATTTATATCATGTTAAGGAACACACAGCAGAGGAAGACCAAAGCCAGTCTGGATTGGGATATTTTATCTTTACCAGAATCAAGTGATGGAATTTTGATCCTCTTCAGGAGCCAAAAACACAGCCCTGAACCACTTCTGCCACTCATAGTTGGCAACTTTAATGTGTTTTTATCTTCAATTCCTAGAGAGAAGCATCTCACATCCATTCCCATCAATACATACACTGAAACTTTTGAATTATGGGTCCTTAAACAAACGGTGAACCATTAAAAATTGTGAACCAGACTAATACACTTGATTGAATCAGGAATTATTAATCTGCAGTTCTTGGGTGTTTTATTTCTTTCTACTAACTAGTTGCAGCCTTTTCAGACCAGTGCTGGGTATTTTTTTCTCCCTTTGAAGAAGCTCCTTTAGCAGTGCTACAGCAAACTTCTCCCATTTTTCGCATCTTCCATAATTTTTAGCTAACCCTGTGCTGGCTGCTGCTTCTTGTGCTGTTTCACTAGACCCAAATATTTGGAGTTTTGGGCATCATGCTTATGGTGCCTTTTGTTAGTACAGAACAGAGAATCACACAGCAGTGGAAATCAGACAAAAGCAAAGGTGCTTTTCTAGAGTGCTTCATGCTGACTTTACCATAGATGGTGATACCCATGAGCATTCATCCCTTTAACAGCAGGAGTAGGAAACCACTCTGCACCTGTATTTAACACAAACTATTGCAAATATCACACTGTAGAAAAGACTATGAATAGCCTGGGCCAATGCTGGTTTTGTAGTCACCTTGTGCATGCCATATCCACCACGGGTGTGATGTGTGGTTGGTTAACGCTACTGTGCCTTGCAAAAGCTGAGAGTTAAGAAACCCTGCCCTTGAGAACATGTTTTAAGCTAAAAGGACAGCACAAATGTACAAGCCAGATCTGTTACAAAGGAAAAATTGTTACAGCTGGCTCTTTAGGAGCACAGAAGAACATAAATGCTCCAAAGGACATGATGCAGGTCCAGCTCACAGTTGTGCATCCGTCCCCTCTGCAGCATGGATACTGACTGCTGTGGGCAAGCAAGGGGGCCTCTGCTACTCGTGGAAGCTTTTGACCGCAAACACAACCTGTTTACATATATCCTGCAGGAAAAGAAGGGTTTGCAGGCCAGAGAAACCACCAAACAACTAACAACATGCAGCAAGTAACAGCTGATCAACAAGAAACAACTAACCCTGCTTTGCCTGGAATAGCGCCCGTCTCCAGTCCATGCATCCACATGTAGGAAACCAACAAATGCCAACACCTCAAGGAAAGAGTCAAGTGGTGTTTTTACAGAGGATTAGGAATGATGACCAAGCAGTCCGTAGGACTTCCTTTGCAAATATTTGCACATGCTCGGGACCACTCCACAGAGGAAAGCACATATTCATCTTTTATCATGTATGGCTTCAGTGGAAATTCTCCTGGTTTTGTCAATCACAGCCCCATAATGAATAAGGGAGAGGATGGATGTGCCAAATATTCTGGCCCCATTCATAGTTGTCTTGCTAGCTCTGGCCAATACAGAATGATATTAAGACGTCTGTATTTAAGTATATGTGGACTGAACAAGCATGCAATGTGGTGGTAACAAAGGCTGACAAAATATCTTTAGTCCAGTCCAATCTATCAGCCCTCCCTCTGTATCTGGCTCTCTGTGTGGATGCTTCTTAGTAAAACTGTTCTAGAGAGCAAGATCTTCCTTTATTTTTGGAAAATAGTTTTATAATAATATTTCAGCAATTAAGGACAGCATTCAGTTAATAACTGGAGAAGGTATTTTAATTTATTAAATCTTTTTCAATGAATAGATGTCTTTTAGACAAAAAGATGGCTTTTAAAAGTCACTGCACATTGAAGAGACTGAACATTTGGAGTTCTGCTGGGCAACTGATTCCCTCAGTCATAATTAACCTGCAATCAGGGTAACACAATTCAACTAACCTACCAAGTGGATCTTAGAAATTATCAGAAACATAGAGCAAAAAACTAACAGTGGCTAGCAATGGCAAATGAGCACTAAAAAAAAAAATCATTAATAGGAAACAACTACAGCTTTGTTCTTTGACATTTAGCTATTCAGCTTTTACTAAGCAGAATATATTGGAAAGGATACTTGGGCTCACCATGAGCTTAGAAGTAGGAGCCAGACCTCGGAATTTTGCCAGTGGGATTCAAAAACCAAAAGAAGCAACAGGCAGAAACCAAGAATTTCAACTCCTTTGCCCTCAATGTTCCTTCCTTGTTTAATTTTTTTTCTATCCAGAAAAGCAAATAAACAAATAATAATTTAAAAGCCCAAACAAACAAACAAACCAACCCAAACCCAGCCACAATGTTCTGCAGGTGACCTTTGTGTGCTATTTGCAATGCAGGAGGAGGCTGGAGGGAGGGGGAAGAGAAGCAGTAACTTTCATGCGCCTTTTTGTGGTAACCATCTATGTTAACCCCACTGAGTGCTGTAATGCCTATTTCACCTTCACACAGTGCAAGATGTCTGGAGTCCTTTGAAACAGAGATTAGTCACTTGCACCTCAAGGGCACTATGATGTTAATTGTATCTAGCTGCATTTAAACATTGAAACTTCTTTTTCATCCAAAGGACCAACAACAAAATGACTTTTTGCATCCTGACTCACAAGGGAGAGCCACTTTCTGAATCAGTATTACCACCTTTGGGCAATATCTGACTCTTCTTGGCAAGTGCTGCTTCTCCATAATTAATTGAGCGCCCCAACACCAAACGTTGCTGAGAAGGAAGGATCAGATCACTGAGGAACGATGAATTTAAAAAAGCAAGAAACAGCAAAAGTAAAAATAAAAAAAATCATAGTTCATAATAAACACGTATTAAAATAACTTTTCTATTCATTTGAGAATAGTGGGTCTGAACAATTTCAAATTATGAAAGCAGAGAATGGGAACAAGAAATGTTCCAAAATTACATAAGAATCTGGCCAGTTTACCTGTGCTCTGCTTCTTCTAAAGATGAACATGTGGAACTTTCCATCAAAGAGGGGGCAGAAATTTCCTTTATTTTTCCTCTTTTGGTTCTCTCTCTTATATCCTGCTGTTTTAAGGAAACATCACCCTTTCAAGTTTTACGAAATACCTGGTATTAGTCCTCCAGTTGGGAATGGATAGGATTTTCATAGAATTTCAGCTGTCAAAATACTTGATTACTACAACACATAACTGTTGAAAGAAGCCAGATGGAAAGTGTAGAAATTTCCAGCTTAAATACTGAGCAAATAAACCTCACCAAAACTGGCTTAAATTGATTTCCACTTTTGTTATAACAACTTATGTTTCTTCCATTTTACATATCAATTTCAACTTTCCAATTGGGAAACTTCAAAAGAAAAAATATTTTATTGAAATACTTATTTAACAGTAATTCCCAATTTCACTTATAAAATAAGGGATGAAAACTTAGCATATGATTACAACATTAATTGTCACAAAGTTATGAACCTTGTGATAAAGGTAAATAGAATCCTAAATTCTGTTTAAACACCATACTACCAATGAAATCTACAGGTATGAAGCCCTTTCTTGGCTGAATACTGTAGGGTAGTGATTTTTAATTTAAAACTAGATTTCTTTTTATTCTTTTTTAGATTGGAATGATTACCTGTCTTGCAAGGTTCTAGTTTTGACAATTGATTTGTGATCATCACTGGCACAAGTTTCTCAAGGGATTGAAATTTCAGCAATATTGCACTGAGAATTTATACAAATATTTGATAGGCTGGCAAGACGTGGTAAGGAGAAGCCAAAGGATGCATGATAGCCTAGAAATGCAACATGATTCGTAAATGGAGGAGCAGCAAGAAAGAGAATGAAAAACTCCCTTTATCTAATGAGAGGCACCACTACACCCACTTGTTTTCTCCCTGCTTTCTTCCAGCCTTTCACTCTGCTCCTAAAAGCAAGCAAACACCACCCCTTTCATCTTCTGTTACAGACTTTGTCATAGTCCTAAATATTTTAATATATACATAAATGCAGAAAGAAAACTAAAGGTTTTCCATTTTGCTAGCAGAATCCATATGCTCTGTTTCCATATCTGTTTCTTTGCACCTTTTTCTGTGTGATCTACTTTTCTCCAATATGCAGGTTTCTTGCACAACTATGTATTTCTTCTTTTAGAAGCTCTCCTATTTGCAGACACACTTTTTCATCCTTTTTCTGCAACTATCCTTCACAGTCAAGTTCTGGAATGTTTCTTTCCCTCTGGGCTTGGTATTCATCTATCTCTTCACAGAGGCAGAAAATACTTCACCATCCCCAAATGCCGGACACTAGGCACACGTAGATATGAGAACTATGCTGTTTCTCACAGGAAAGCATTCCCAGGCTGCTGACTAAGCCTCATGGTCCTCTGGAACAGAGACTAATGTAGCCAATATACTAAAATAATAGTGATTCTTCAGTAGTTCCCCTCTGATTGGAATTATCCTCACACACTCCCCAAGCTTAAGCAACAGAAGATGGTCCCAAAGATGAGAAACAGGGGAATTTCCCCCAGCCCCTGACCCCATTCCATCATTCTGAAGGAACCTTCTTGATACCAAAAATGTTTCATGCTTTGATATAACACTTTTTTAAATAAAGAACCCTCTCTTCAAACTTTGTCTTCCATCAACCCTGAGCAAGAAATTTTTCATAAGAATCAGCTAAGCTTTGCAAGCTCCACTGTAAGAAAAGCACTGCAAGCTCATCTCAGATTTACAGGGCCAGCTCATGGCCCACAAGCAAAACCAACCTTTGCTTTTCCTTGTCTGTCAATTTCCCAAGCTCACTCATCAAGGTTGTTGTCATTTTCTTAACAAGACAGAACTGTCAGAGCAGTGAAAAAGCTGTATATATGTATTTTACTTTATTTTAATAACAAAGCAAGAAAGAAAGGGGATAAGAAAATGAGAAATCTTTTGTCTGAAGACACCTGAATCTGAAACCAAAAAATTCTGTAGAAACCAGCCATGTCTATTTTAAGGTGATAAAATATTCAGAACTGCAGATTATACACTTCTCATTTCCCTGTGGCTGCTCTTAAACTCTGAAATAAGATTAGATAAAATTTCTTGAAAAAAAAATGCAAAACCAAACCACCCCACTTCATATTCACAGTTTAATCGCATATCAACATTAAAACACTCATGTTTTCTAGCCTGTACCTATCACACAGGTTAATAACTAATCTCCAGAGGACTGTAACAATGGTTCCTTTTATTTTAAACATATTTTAGTAGCAGTTTCATCTGGGGAGAAATTTCTGGGGAATAAACTTTTTAGAGACTCATCCAGAGCAGGGAAGAGGGAGGGAAGGAATGCAGGCTGAAGAGCCTGACTTTGCTTCACTGTCTGGTTCATGGCTTCAACACACTGCTGGACAATTATGTCACTATGGAGGATAAACCAGACTCTCCTAGAGGTAAATTCACTGCTGGAAATCTCAGCCATTAAGTTCTATGTAAAAAGTAATGCTAAACACAACTGGGCTGCAATATGCCCGTCTACTCAATCACAGCAAAAATCAGAGGACACTCCACCCACATGTTGCAGGAGATATTAACTCTGTAAAACATGCTGAACTGCAAGTTTAAATCCAGATATCTGGGGAGAAGTCTGGACAGCTCTTCCAAATTGGCTAACTAGTTTGTTTCGAGAGCAGAGAGGTTGGTTTTCCCCTGGGAAACAATGTTTTGTGACACCCTCCTACACAGAAGCTGTGTGGTAGCCTGACCCACTGCTGGGGACAGAAACTCAGCCCCTATGGAGCAGAATTTCACCAGAAGAGCTCACCAGATGCTTCTGGCAACTATCTGCCAACTGTGCTGCATATGGACAACCTCATTAAATTCAATTAAGAAACCTTGCAGTTGCAGCAGGGCAGACACCCAGGCTGGAATATGAGCAATTGGGATTTGTTCTGCATCTACCTCCAGTCAAGGCCAGGACTTGGAGTCAGCACCTTTTATAAGCAGCATATGCACACACCACAGGATGCAAGAGTCCAAGCTATAAATTGTATTCCTTCTTTTTTAGTTCATCTCATGGCTGATGGGTGCTACTTTTCCCAATGAAGTTACATCTTACAGGTGTCCTGAATTTGGTGGAAAGCAGAATTGGATGGAAAAGCAAATGTAGTAACAAACCATGGGACCGTTATTCACTGTCTGATGGCAAGGAATAGCTGCCTTGGAAAGTGCACACCTGGCCACATAATCATTCCACAATTGCTTCTTAATGCAAAGGATAAAGCCTTTCACCTCCTTTCAGCCTTTTCCCATGGCCAACACTACTGCTCTGTAATAACTCATCTCTGAGTAACAAAGCAAACAGCATTACAAAATAATTTCTGAGGCCAAATATCTGATAAAGATGATTAATGCCTCATGAAATGCCCAAGTCATATTTGCAATTATTGCAATATTTGAGATGGATAAGAGGAGAGAATTATAGGATTTGCTGTAAGGCTGAATTATCTACAGGAAGTTCATGTGAAAGTCACGCTACCATCTAACTCACTGGTACCTGCCAGGCACACTCCTTAAGAGCTGGCTTATTTGCTTTCTGGATTTTAGAACTAGAACAGTTAGAGTTTTGAGATAGATTTTTTTTTTTAAAGCTACCTTCATAAATATCCTCATTCTTGAGAGAGACTGTATTGGTCTAGAAACTGCTGCACAAACACAGGAATCTTTCCCAGTGAACAGATTTTGGGGTATTCTTGAATGGATGCCCAAACCAAAGTTTCACAATGTTTGTTCAAGACAAAGTTTGCCAGCAAATACAAATGTTCTTTCAAAGAAAAGTGATGTACTACTTCTTCTGAACAACTCACGTGGGTATGTTCTGTAGTTTCCCAGCATGAGAAAAATCTAAATGTTTGGCACATGCTTTGGGGGGAAAGAAGGCTGAAAGGTACTGTCTTAGAGGGCTTCAACCACGTCACATTATATAGTCCATAACCTGTGAAGACCATTATGAATAACTTCCTTTTTTTCCTGTGATAGGATAAAGAAACTCTGTTTATAATCATAGATTGCCTTGGTAACCAGCTAATACACAAATGATAACGTTTGATGAAAGAACAATATGAAAGAGATGATATTACTGTTGGCAGCCACCTACTCCAGAGTTCTCATATTTATTCAAGCAAAATTATAATTATTATTATTACATCATTTTGTTAATAATGACTGAACACTTTGTAAGGATTGTTAAAATCTAAATTCACAACTGGAGTTGTTCTGACTGGACATAACTGTTTTGTTTTTGCTTTCGTGATGCCTTAAGGTTCTCTCTTACAGTCAGTCACTTCTCTGGTGCTAATGAAAAGCCTTGCTGCAAATACTCAAATTTAATTATTATTCTATGACCACTCCTATACCCCCCAGCCCCAAATTGCACCAACATGAACACCAGTGGCAAACAAGCACAAACAGGGCATTAAAAAGGTCAAAGAAAATTTGTTTTCAACTTTAAAAAGGTATTTCTGTAAAACTCTTCTCAGCACCTGCTGAGTCCTTATAGCCCATATAATTTTCTGTACTCCTGCAAACTGCTCATTTCACATGTAGAGGCAAAGAGGAAATATCTGGAAGAGAAAAGCTGGCAATGAGGAGGATCCTTCTCCAGCCATTTGTGTCTACCATGTGAAACTCCAGGCTGCCTTGAATAGTCAAAGTGTATTAGAGAATGAATGTGGACAGACTTTCCCCCCCATTTCCAGAGCAAACAAGTAGAAACAGGGAAATGCCTTGCAGGCCCAGCTGAGCACAGATGGATGCACAGGGAATAGGGCTGAGCCACCACACTCTGTTTTTCCCATTCAGTTTTTATAGCAAGCCACACAGCCATCTTTTTTCTTAAGGTGTGCTGCAATATCCAGTCACTTGCAGCTCCCACCAAAGAGCCTGGTGGTTTAGCACATTCAGACTTACATCCAGAATTTTTTACCCACCAGAAGACTCAATGAGTAACAGAAACACCCTTATTGAGCCCTTCCTGTGACTGCAAAACCATGGTGCAGGGGATGGAGCACACCTTGCTCCAAAGGCTAAACACTGAGGGCAAAGCACAGTTGCCTGTGCTTCTCTGCCCTCTGCTTCTCTACCACCAGTGCTGTGGCAGGAGGCACCTATAGAATCGGCATAGCCTTCTTCTGCTCCTCTGGTGTTCTTCCCCTTGATTCTCCTTGAACAAATCCTGCTTCCTCCCTTGTTAGGAAAGAGGGAAGCTGGTCTGAAATCAGCTTAGTCACCATCACTGATGCAGTTGCACAGTGCTAGCTGAAACAAAGAAACCTTTCCTACCCACACCCAATCTGATATTATGCTACCCCGGCCTATAACAATACATTTTTGAACGTACTTGTCAAGAGTGACAATTTTGCTAACAGACACTATGACAGAGCAAGCACAAAAACCTGCAGTAAATGAGACTTTGGAAACTACAATATTTCTTTTACTTACAAGGAACAAAGAACCTCATGTGTGTCAGGAATAAATGGAAATCGGCCTCCAGCTTTCACAAATGAATAATCATGTGTAGAAAATGTAGCGTTTTTGTTAAAATAAAGATGTAATTTGCAATTAACTAAGAAACAAGAACTATTTCTTCTAGAGCCAATCTAGTGAGGTTTTTAAAACTGGCATATTCTGATCTCATCTGTTTCCCTATGAGCAAAGAAGCTGATCTTGAGCTTTCCTGCTGCAGATCAAAGTGATGGCTACAAATGTTACTGAAACAAAGTCTCCCCTACTGTCAGGCAAAACAGGATAAAAAGCAAACAAGAAAAAAACTTCTGCACAGGCATATAAGACAAAATGGGAGATTACTTCTGCCATGCTAAGAAAGCTGAACTTCTACTAAATCTTGGATTTCAACAAATACAACATTATTATGATAGGAGACTGGTTACCATATATGCGTCAACACTCTGGGGA